>NW_026652282.1:684477-690125 GCF_009828535.3 Hylobates moloch
GGAAGGAAGGAAGGAAGGAAGGAAGGAAGGAAAGGAAGGAAGGAAGGAAGGAAGGAAGGAAAGGAAGGAAAGGAAGGAAGGAAGGAAGGAAGGGAGGAAGGAAGGAAGGAGAAAGGGAGGGAGGAAGGAGAAAGGGAGGGAGGAAAGGAAGGAAGGAAGCAAAGAGGGGGAAGGGAGAAGTTCATCATGGTTTGTTTACAAGCGCTTTGCTTTTCTACCTGCCCTGTCTGTCTTTAATGAAATAACTCTTTTGGTCAGGATCTGAGCCATGAGGTACATTGCCAAACCAAGACTTCCCTTCCACATTGTGCTGGCAGCGATCACACAGACGACTGTGAGGCCCAAGAAAGAGAGGTGAGTTACTGTCACTCTCTGTCCTTACCGGGACAGGGCCCAATACAGCCATCAGCTCGGGGGGTTCAGGGAGAATGCTTTGCCAAGAGAAATCACACCTAGAATTTGGACTGGAAAGCCTGTAGACTTGTTTCTGATTCTTTGAATGTTATCATGAAAATGTGTTCTAGCCATACACAATAGAATATTAATCAGCCTTAAAAAAGAAAGAAGCTTTGACACACGCTACAATGTGGAAGAACCTTGAAAACATTAAGGTCAGTGAAAGAAATTTGTCACCAAGGACCACATATGGTATGATTCCATTTATAGGAAATGTTCAGAATAAGCAAATCCATACACAGAAAGTAGATTAGTGGCTGCCAAGGGATGTGGGATCAGGGGTAATTGAAGGAATAATGCAAGGATAGCTAAAAAGTGGGGAATTTCTTGTTAAATTGATGAGAATGTTCTAAAGTTGATTGTGGTGATTGTTGCACAACTATGAATGTCCTAAAAATGATTGCATTGTATACTTAAAACGGGAGAACTGGGCTGGATGTGGTAGCTCACACCTGTAATCCCAGTACTTTGGGAGGCTGAGGTGGGAAGATCACCTGAGTCCAGGAGTTTAAGGCCAGCTGGGGCAACATAGCGAGACCCCAACAACATCAAAATTAGGCAAGCATGCTGGCACATGCTGGTAGTCCCAGCTTCTTGAGAGGCTGAGGTGGGAGGATCACTTAAGCCCAGGATGTTGAGGCTGCAGTGATCCATAATCGCGCCACTGCCCTCCAGCCTGGGCGATAGAGTAAGACCCTATCTATAAAAAATAAAAATAAGAAATAAATGGGTGAATTGTGTGGTATGCAAATTATATCCGAAGAAAACTGTTTCAAAGAGAAAACATAATGAGTCTTCCTTCTCATCTGTCCATACTAGTTACTGAGCCCTATCTGTCTCTGGACATCAAACGCCACATCTCTCCTCCTAGGTGCTCTTACACACAGCAATTTTCTGCCACAAACCACAAAACTGCCTAGGATAGCCAAATGTGTGCTCACTGCTCATTTATACATAATTTACACTCCATAGACCTCCACATAGAATCAAAGGATTTGACGTGGCTTATAATAAAATCACATGTGCACATGGTTGTTAAAATAAAGCCGCAAGAAACACCACAAAGCAGCTGTGAAAAAAGAGACAATTTTTTCTGGAGCCTAAAGAAAGTCTCATCGTAATCTTCTAAGCCTCCTAAAACTACAAACCTGAAAGCCCTGTGATTCTTCCCGTATTATTGAGGTTTACAGATGTTTTCTTGAGATGCCAAGGACCCTGCGCTTCCCATTGCAAAATGTTTAAAATTTCTGCAAAGCCGACCTGTATATTTACATGGCAAAAAGTGTTAACACTCTTTGTATCCTTCCCTGGAATAAAATCTCATTTTTCCCCCTCCAACTCCCTCTAACATATGGAATTAAATGCAAGTTCATGCAAGAAATGGAATTCCAAATGAATCTTGGAAATTATCAATGATTCATAGTTGCAACGCATCTTAAAAGTTACTAAACGCATGCCTTCATGTCGCAGCTGTGAATCTTCTTGTTACAAAAATTATCAATGATTTATAGTTGCAATGCATCTTAAAAATTATTTAATGCATGCCTTCATGTTGCAGCTGAAAAAAATTGATGCCAATAGAAATGGCTTTCGTAAAGACAGATAGCTAACAAAATACAGAGCAGAGATACCAGCCGGGATCTACCACGCTTTTACTACACCCTTGTGAGTTATTGCAACTTGACACCAAACATTTTCTAACTTGAGTGAAGACAATACTAAAAATAACGCTTAAAGAGCATTTAAAAGCAAATTCAATTATGTTATTTGTGTCCATTTATGGGGTGCAAGTGTAATTTTGTTACAGGTGTAGATTGCATAGTGGTGAAGTCAGGGCGTTTAGGGCATCCATCACGTGAGTAAGGTACATGGCACCCATTAAGTTGTTTCTCATGTATCTTGTCTTCCCACTCCCTCACCGTTCTCAGTGCTGGTCATCATAGCTAACAATTTAATTTTTGTTTAATGGAGATTGTTTTGTCAGTCCCAGGCATATAATAAGAAATATTTGTCCTAATTTTGATAATATAAGGCAGTCATGGTTTAAGACCTGCTTCTTAGTTTTTTCAGCTACTATAGCAGATTATCATAAACTGAGTTGCTTCTAAACAGAAACTTATTGCTTACAGTTATAGAAGCTGGGAAGTCCAAGATCAAGGCGTGGCAGATTCAGTGTCTGGTGGGGACCCACTTCTTGGCTCATAGATGGCACCTTCTTGCTGTGATGTCACATGGTGGAAGGGGTGAGGGAGCTCTCTGGGGTCCCTTTTGTAAAGACACTAGTCCCACTTATGAGGCTACACCATCTCATGAGTCTCAGAGGACTCAACCACAACACTATACTCGGCCAAGAACTTGGACTTGTCTTTTGCTGCTGAGGGTAGTACATTCGTCTGCTAAAGTTGTCTCAAAGTTTCACAGACTTGGTGGCTTAAAACTCCGAAATCTGTCTTTTTATGGTTCTGAAAGCTGGAAATCCGAGATCAAGGTGTAGGCAGAGCTGGTTGCTCTTGAAACCTCTCACCTTGGCTTGTGGACTCATCTTTTCCCCGTGTCCTCATGTGATCGGCTCTCTGTGTGTGTCTGTGTCTTCATTTCCTCTTCTTATAAGACATCAGTTCTATTGGATCAGGGCCCACTCTAGTGACCTCATTTTACCTGAAGTACCTCTTGAAAGACCCTATGTTCAAATGCAGTCATTTTAGTCATAGCGTCTTGAAACCTATATTTAAATGAGGTCCTGGGGTTTAGGCTTCAACTTATAAATTTAGCAGGGACACAAGTCAGTCCATAAGCAGTAGGTAGGGAGGTAGAGCAGTGAATAAACAGAGTTTCTGTTGCAAATTCCCAAAGAAGAAAGGTGATGTTTGCCATTGTCCTTCTAGCTCACCACCCCTAGATTCTAGCACCTTTCTGTGGTCACGCCAGTTGATGGGCTAGACAGTCACCAGTTACGAGCTCGATAAATGCTGTACTTAGACCAGGTCTTATGATACAAAATGATAGATGACTGTGGATGTTTAAATTGTTGTGTCCAACCTCTACATGGTCTCCCACAATGAAAGTGGTTCTGAGCCCTTCGAAGCTCCTGAATCCATAGCTAGACCTTCATGTAGGGATTGGCATCATCCAATCAGCTTTAGGAGAAAAGAGTGAGGTCCCTGCAGAAGAGGGACTGTTGCCTCCAATGCCTTCAGACTCAAGCTGCAACATCAGCCCTTCCCTGGCTCTCCAGCCTGCTGGTGGCTCTCATCCATTCTTCTTGACTGCTATGTAATATTTCGTTGTGTGAATAGGCAATTGTAGGAAGCAGAATTCCAAGATGGCTGCCAAGACTTTGGGCCCTGGTGAGCACACACATTGTTCGGTCAAACACAAACTGGGTGTTGCTGTGATGGGATTTTGCAGACATCATTAATGTCCCAAATAGGTGGACCCTAAGAAAGGGAGCTTGACCTAATCACATGAGCCATCTAAACCTGGGCCTAGAGTCAGACACAGGGAAGTCAGACATCCAAAGTAGCAGTGAAATTCCCCTGATGACCTTGCAGACAAAAAAACTGCCACGTTGTGGAAAGGGCCATGGGGCCACTACCTGTAGAAGCTGAGAATGGCTCTGGCTAACAGCTAGAAACATGTTAGAGACACACTCCTTCAGCCTCTAGGAACTCAATTCTGCCAACAACCAGGGAGCTGAGAAGAAGGCACCCAGCTTCAGATGACACTGCAACCCTGACAACACATGATTTCAGCCTGGGGAGACCCCCCGTAGAGAACCCAGCCAGAACATGTCCAGATATCTGACCTATATCACTCTGAGATGATAAATGGGGATAGTTTCAAGCCACCAAGTTTGTAATTTGTTATGTAGCAGTAAAAAATGCACACAACCAGGGTGGCGATTCATCAAAGATCTGGAACCAGCAATACCATTTGATCCAGCAATCTCATTACTGGGTATATACCAAAAGGAGTATAAATCGTTCTATTACAAAGATACATGTGTGCATATGTTCATTACAACACTATTCACAATAGCAAAGACATAGAATCAATCCAAATGCCCATCAATGATAGACTGGATAAAGAAAACATGGTACATATAAACCATGGAATACTATGCAGCCCTGAAAAGGAATGAGATCATGTCCTTTGCAGGGACATGGATGGAGCTGGAAGCCATTATCCTCAGCGAATGAATGCAGGAACAGAAAATCAAACATGGCATGTTCTCACTTATAAGTGGGAGAGAAACAATGAGAACACATGGACACAGGGAAGGGAATAACACACACTGGGGCCTATCAGGGGAGCAGGGGGAGGGAGAGCACCAAGAAAAATAGTTAATGCATGCCGGGCTCAATACCTAGGTGATGGGTTGATAGGTGCGGCAAACTACCATGTGACACGTTTACCTATGTAACAAACCTGTACATCCTCCACATGTACCCCAGTTCTCAAATTAAATATAAAAATTTAAAAAAGAGAAAATGCATAAAACCATAAAAAAGGCTACCAGTCTACTGGACCTATCTGACAAATCTAGTATTATAGGAAGAGCCATAGATTTTTCAAGCCCTCTAAGAGTATTTTGTAAATCATGGCTTGGCGCCCAAGACTACTTTGTTCTTTCAGAATTTCAGATTTTGGATTATTATTTGATTGAATTGGGGAAAACTTGTACTATTCACCTTCCTTATGTTGTTAATTTAGAGTTGATTATCAATATAGTATATCAGTTTCTGAAGGGCATGTGGCACGTGAGATAACCTTTTTTTGTAGACATGAGATCTCGTTATGCTGCCTAGGCTGGTCATAAACTCCTGCGCTCAAGCGATTCTCCCACCTCAGTCTCCCAAAGTGTTGCCATTAGAGGCGTGAGCCACTGCACTCAGCCAAGATCACTTTTGAGTTGAAATATATGAGGCTACGGAATAATTTTATTTTAGAATTATTTAGAATAATTATATAAATAAATCTAAATCTAAATAAAATATTTAGAAATATTTTATTTCTTATTTATAACTATTTATTATTATCATTATTATTATTTTGTACTTGGTAGGATTATGTTTGATTTTGCAAATGTGTTATATCCCATACATACATTTTATAAAGGGAAAATTAACGGGAGAAAGTCAATGTTATTAAAAGAGAATACATTGATGCTATGATTCTTAATGCTTATTTTT
>NW_026652282.1:704900-759594 GCF_009828535.3 Hylobates moloch
CCTATAATTCTAGCTACTCAGGAGGCTGAGGCACGAGAATCGCTTGAACCTGGGAGGCAGAGGCTGCAGTGAGCTGAGATCGCACCACTGCACTCTAGCCTGGGTGACAGGGCAAGACCCTGTCTCAAAAAAAAAAAAAGAAAAAAGAAAGAAAGAAAATGTACTAGAGCTACATGAAATTAAAATATTTCAGAAGTGAATTCTTGATTTTGTGACTAACGAGTGGCTTAGCATAATGTGGAGATGACGATGTACTCATGGAATATGAAGTGAGAACGATGTTCTCTGTCCAAAGATTCTGTAACAAGAAGGTAGTGAAGTCACCTAAATGGCCGAATATCCCATTAGGACATTTCAGAATCGTTGGCTTCTTTTAGCCATCACTTCTATGATTCAATGCCTTTGGAGAATTCTGCTTACATTACATGTCTTTAGCAAATGAATCAGTAAAAGAAAATAGAAGTAGAAAATCTGTTTCCATCATTAGTTGCCCACATAATAACGGAAACACCCTGATGTCTTCAGCATGGAGCCACAGAGGTTCTGCCTACAAAAACACCTGTGCTCATTCTGGGCCCTCAAACATTAATTTTAACAGTGTGGGATACCGGAAAAAAACCTCCCGAATGCACAAGAAAATCTCCATTAAATCAAGTTTGCTGATAAATTTCAGTGACCTGTTCTTCCGAAACTCAATTAAACGTACACTTTGACAACCAAGTTCTCCATCTACCCCGAGGCTGACCTACCGAGGCCGTTTTAACTTCTCTGAGTGCATCTTTCCTGTTTTACGTTATGCAAACCATTCCCAAATTTTTTAAACCAGTTTCCCATGGCTTAAGCAATGATCCCAGTAATATCCCTCCAAGCTTCAAGGGGGATTCTTATGCAGGTTTCTCTGCCAAGAGCAGCTTTTACCACGCACCTTTCCAAATAATAGTCATGTACTGGCTGGGAGCGGTGGCTCACGCCTGTAATCCCAGTAATTTAGAAGACCAAGGCAGGCGGATCACCTGAGGTCAGGAGTTCAAGACCAGCCTGGCCAACATGGTGAAACCCCGTCTCTACTAAAAATACAAAAATTAGCCAAGCACAGTGGCAGGCGCCTATAATCCCAGCTACTCAGGAGGCTGAGGCAGGAGAATTGCTTGAACCTAGGCGGCAGAGGTTGTAGTGAGCCAAGATCATGCCACTGCACTCCAGCTTGGGTAACAGAGCAAGACTCGGTCTCAAAAAAAAAAAAAAAAAGTAAAGAAAAGAAAAAGACCAGTCCTGTACTAATGATGATGTGCTGATTTTAACCACAGATACGGCGTTCAAGGAAGCGCAGCCCCCTGCCTCAGAGTGTCCTATAAAAGTGTTGGAAAGTCCCCGTTCCTGGTCTTTCAGCTTTGCTGTACTAAATGATTCTCCAGTGGTGGGGATTACAAATAGACTCTAAGTCCACATGTTTTTTTAATTTATTTCATTGAATTACATTATTTTATTTTTTGTTTTAGAGACAGAGTTTGCTGTCACCAGGCTGGAGTGCTGGGCTCAACTGATTCTCCTGCTTCAGCCTCTGGAGTAGCTGGGACTACGGACATGTACTACTATTGCCTGCCTAATTTTTTAAAATTATTTTTAGTAGAGAGGAGGTGTCACTGCATTGTCCACACTGGTCTTGAATTCCTGGGCTGAAGAGATCCTCCTGCCTCAGTTTCCCAAAGTGCTGGGATTGTATAATGAGATCTCGTCACTAGCAAAAATAAAAAAAGTAGCCAAGCATGGCAGAGAACACCTGTAATCCCAGCTACTTGGGACGCTGAGGTGGGAGGATCACTTGGGCCCAGGAATTTGAGGCTGCAGTGAGCTCTGATCGTGCCACTGTACTCTAGCCTGAGTGGCAGAGCTAAACCCTGTCTCAAAAAGAAAAAATCATAATAAATAAATGAATCTTATACGGAATTGAGTGTAGGAACTCAGAGAAAGGTTCTCCTCTCTGCAAAGTTACATTTCTGAATGCTAATTTATGTGTTGCTATAGAGATGATATCTACCATTCACACCAGTCCTCATCGTGGTCTAGGCATTTTACGTGCAAGAACATACCAGGAGTTTCAGAAGAGGCTCTACACAGGGAGGAAACAGGTCCTTATTAACAGGTTTTAGTATTTGCTTTTTTCCACTCTTCCATATCATAGAATAGTGGAAGAGAAATGTCTATGTCAAATCCCTTGAACCTCAGAATGTCACCTTATTTGGCAAAAAGCTATCTGAAGATGTGATTAAGCGAAGGATCTTGGGATGAAATCATAGTGGGTTATCTGGGTGGACGCCAAATCTACCAGTGTCCATATAAAGAGAAGAGACACAGAGACACTCAGAGGAGAAGGCCTCATGGAGACTGAGACAGAGACTAGAGCAATGTGGCCACAAGCCCAAGGACACCTGGAGCCCCCGGAGCTGGGAGAGGCAAGAAGGAGCCTCCCCTAGAGCTTTCAGAGGGAACTGGGTACAACTGTATAGTGGCCCCTGGAAAGATCTGTTCACATCCTAATGCCCAGAGCCTGTGAATGGGACCTTATTTGGAAATAGGGTCTTTGTAATAAGTTAAGGATCTCAAAATGAGATCATCCTAGAGTAGGGTGAGCCCTAAACCCAATGACATATGTCCTTTTAAGAGATGGAAGAGGAGATGGAGGCAGAGACTGGAGTGATGTGGCCACAAGCCCAGGGATGCCTGGAGCCCCCAGGAGCTGGGAGAGGCAGGAAGGACTCTCCCCTAGAGCCTCTGGAGGGAGCATGGCCCTGCCCACACCTTGATCTGAGACTTCTGGCCTCCAGGACTGGGTGAGTACATTCCTGTTGTGTTAGCCACCCAGCCTGTGGTCATTTGTTGCCCACTCTAGGAAATGAGAACACACCCTGAAATGGACTAAGACACCTCATAAGAAGAGGAGATGAGGACACAGACACACACAGAGGGACAACCCTGTGAGGACACAGGGAGAAGGTAGCTTCTCCAAGCCAAGGGTTGAGGCCTCAGGAAGAACCAGCCCTGCCCACACTTTGATCTTGGACGTTCAGCTTCAAGGATTGTGGGAGAATCAATGTCTGTTGCTTATAAGCCACCCAGTCTATGGTAGTCTCTTGTAGCAGCCTGAAATGAGCTAAGATATCTCATAAGAAGAGAATATGAGGACACAGACACACACAGAGAGACAACTCTGTGAGGTCACAAGGAGAAGACAGCATCTACAAGCCCAGGAGAGAGGCCTCAGGAGGAACCACCCCTGCCCACACCTTGATCTTGGACTTCCAGCCTCCAGGACTGTGGGAGAATCAATGTCTGTTGTTTGAGCCACCAGCTCTGTGGGACTTTGTTACAACAGCCTTAATGGATGGATATGCTGTTCTTTAAGCCTGTGGCCATTACCGTTCCTCTCCTCTGTCACCATCTCAACCAGACCTTCATCAACTGTAGCACAGCTCATAAATAGTTCTGAAAAGATTCTTCTGAATTTTCCATGGGCTCACTGCCAAGAGAAGTTGATTGAGCTACAGAATTTTTTTTAATGTTCAATTATATGCAAGTTATGCGGGACTCCACTCCATGGCGCAGAAGTGGAGTAAAGATGACTCTTTTAATCAGTTCCATTTCCTTCTAAAGTTGTTGTTGCTGTTCATTTTTTTTTCTTTAAACATTCTTTGAACAATTTACCACCCTTTTGCCAAAGCTTTCATCATTTTCCATTTCTCCCTGGACTCCTTCCATCTTCTCCAGGTCTGAGTTCGCCATAGCCTGCCGCTCAGCTGCGAGTCTACAAGCCAGCTCTTCTTGGAATTGAGATCTAAGAACACTGGAGATTTTTAGGAGTCCATGAAAATATTAAAAACTGTAATTCAAGTGCATTCATGGCTTGGTCTTGCTAGATGAGGTGACTCATTCTACAGTAACAGAAACACGCTATCTAAAATAGGGTTTTAGTTTCTCAGTCATTTAATGTGTATCTCATGTCCAGGGCTGTTCAAAGTACACATGCTCCTCGACTTTAACAATAGGGCTGCACCCCAATAAACCTGTTATAAGTTGAAAATAGTGTAAGTCTAGGCTGGACACAGTGGCTCACACCTGAAATCCCAGAACTTTGGAAGGCAGAGATGGGAGAACCACTCGAGCCCAGAAGTTTGAGACCAGCCTGTGCAACATATCGAGACTCTCTCTCTACAAAAGAAAAAAAAAAATTAACTGGGCATGGTGGTGCACACCCGTAGTCCAACTTGGGAGGCTGAGGCAGAAGGATCACTTGAGTACCAGAGGTTGAGGCTGCAGTGAGCTATGATTTTACCACTGTCCTCCAGCTTGGGCAACAGAGTGAGACCCTGTCTCAAAAAAATAAAAAAGAAAAAAACAAAATTGTAAGTCTAAAATGCATTTAATACACCTAACCTACTGAATCTTGACACAAAGATTCTATTAAGGAGTTTATCTGGGTGGCGAGCCAGGAAGCACCAACAGAAAGTGGAGAAATGAGCTAGAGAGTAGAGAAAGTCCTCGAATGGGATGTTTACCAAGCAGGTGACCACCATGGATAACAAGGGTGAAGACCCCGGCTGAAGTAAGCTCCAATTTCAAACTTCCTCTTGAGTATTTCAAACCACTTAGCCACTGTCCTGCACTGTCAACACAAACATCATATAATATTGCATCATCTCGACTCTCCAAATCATCCACTCCCAGGCTCCCCTATTTCTCAAAAATTTTACATGAAGCTCTTATGTCTCTTTCTCTAATATAATACTCTCTCCATTTTTGTTCCCTCTTTCCCACCAGAAGCCAATCATCTACTTTGGTTGAATAATTACTATGAACTGAACTGTGCCCTTTTGCCCCAAATTCGTGGGTTTAAGCCCGAAACCCCCATGTGAGATTATGTGAAGACAGAGCCTTTAAGGGGGTGATTGGGTTTAGGTAAAATCGTAAGAGAGGGGTCTTAATCTTTATAAGAAGAGGAAACTATTTCAGAGTTCTCCCTCTGCACACACACAAAGGAACAACCACGTTAGGACACAGGGAGAAGACAGTGTTTACAATCTACAAGCCAAGCAGAGAAGCCTCAGGAGGAAGCAGCCCTGCCCACACCTTAATCTCAGACTTCTAGCTTCCGCGATCCTGAGAGAATCAGTGTCTGTCGTTTACAAGCCACCCAGTCTATGGTATTCTGTGATAGCAGCCTGAAATGGACTAAGACATCTCATAAGAAGAGATCAGGATGCAGAGTGCTGCGAGCTTTGGAAAGAGTAGAATACTCTTTCCAGCTGTGGGATAGGCGAGTGAGAGTACTTGCCCTTCAACACTCATCAGTCCTTAGCTGAGGGCGGTTCTTTGTGGGACCTCCTAGATTCTCAGCACTATGGCTTGACTGACACATGTCCAACTATCGGGCTTCCTGGGTCAGATAAAGACTCCAAGCAAAGGAGCACAGAGAATCCCTGTTGGAAGCATCAGGGTCAACGTGTGCTATAATATAATACAGGAAGGGGGTGACATTACAGATCAGTGAGCAAATGAGGAACTATTCAATAAATAGAGCTGGGACAATTGGTTTTCCATATGGAAAAAATGAAAGCCATATGAACCCTCCCTCCACTACACATACACATATTTCCAGATGGATTAAAGTTAAACCTCTAGAAGGAAATATAGGAAAAATATCTCTCTCATCTTGGAGTCCAAAAGGATTCTTTTTTAAAGACACAAAAATATTAACCATTGAAGGAAATGCCATGCTAACAACTTACCCTTAAGAACTTTTGTTTTTCTAAAGACTCCATAAATAAAATGAAAAGGAAATGCCAATATAGGAGAAAAACTGCGCAAAATCTTCAGAAAAGAAGAAATCAAACGATTTATATCCTGGACATATACAAAGCTTCAGATACATAGAAAAGATACAACTCCTTAGAAAACTCAGAAAGTCAAAGAGGAGGCATTTCACGCAAGAGACCTCAAAACATTGGAAACGATGCTTGATTTTGTTAATTCAGGGAAGATAAAACCACAATGTGATAAATATCCATTTAATTAGCGAAAGTTTCAACATTCCGAAAATGTCAAGCATTGAAGAGAATCTAGATCAACAAAGAATGCTTAGATAATGATATCTGTTGTGCAAATTAATACCACCTCTTTGGAAATTTTTTTTTCTTTAAGACAGAGTCTCACTCTGTGCCCCAGGCTGGAGTGCAGTGGCACAATCTCAGCTCACTGCAACCTCTGCCTCCCGGGTTTGAGCGATTCTCCTGCCTCAGCCTCCCAAATAGCTGGGACTACAGGCACGCGCCACCACACCCAGCTAATTTTTGTATTTTTAGTAGAGACGGGGTTTGACCATGTTGGCCAGGCTGGTCTCCAACTCCCGACTTCAAGTCATCCGCCTGCCTCTGCCACCCAAAGTGCTGGGATTACGGGTGAACCACCGCCCCCAGCCGAAAACGATTTTTGCATCATCTGTCAGCTACATTCACGTGCCTATGCTTCAGCACTTCCTCTCCTAACTAGATATCGTAGGTAAACACTTGCAGTCATGCCTCCAAACACACGTACTACACTGTGTCCCTGTTGGTAAATAGTCAATCCTGGAAGGGATCCAAATACCCATCAACAGGAAAATGTACAAATATAATGTGGTCCACTCACTCAACGGGGTATTTTGTACCCAAAAAAAGAAGAAGAAAAAGAATGAAATACAGACACATGCAACGATATGAATAAATGTAAGCAAAAGAAAATTGAGTGAAAAAGGAAGTCCACAAAACTATTATGAAGTATGATACTATTTTTGTTGTTTTCTGTTTTGGTTTTTTGTATAATTTATTATTTCGTTTTATTTTATTTTAAGTTCTAGGGTACATGTGCAGGGATGTGCAGGTTTGTTACAAAGGTAAATGGGTGCCATAGTGGTTTGTTGCACCTATCAACCCATCACCTAGATATTAAGCCCAGCATGGTTTTTTGTATAAATTTAAGGGGTACAAGTACAATTTTGTTACATGGACATATTGCATAGTGATAAAGTATTGGCTTTTAGTGTAACCATCACCCGAATTACTTACATTGTACCCATTAAGCGAGTTCTCATCCCTCACCCCCATCCCACCCTTCCGAGTCTCCAATGACTATTATTCCACACTCTGTCCATGTGCACGCATTATTTGGCTCCCACTTATAAGGGAAAACATGCAGTATTTGGCTTTCTGTTTCTGTGTTGTTTCACCCAAGATACACGGATGGCCTCTAGTTCCATCTGTGTTGCTGTAAAAGAAATTATTTTGTTCTTTTTTTTGACTGAGTAGTATTCCATTGTGTGTGTGTGTGTGTATATATATATATATATATATAATATCACATTTTCTTTATCCATTCATGCACTGACGCACACTAAAGTTGATTCTATATCTTTGCTATTGTGAATATGCCGTAAAAAACATGTGAGTGCCCAGTGTCTTCTTGATATGATGATTTCTTTCCCTTTGGGAAAATACCCAGTACTGGGATTGCTGGGTGGAATGGTAGTTCTATAATACCATTTTTTTAAGTGTCAAATCAAGCAAATTCTGTATTACCTATTAAGAGTGTAGATGTATGTCTAATTTAAAATCAAATATATGTATCTACACGAATACACACACACTTACAGTTTAGACTTATTAGAATATATAGTAACACAATTTTTAAAACAAGGAAATGATAAAATCTAAGTTCAGAATAGTGGTGAATGCCAGGTAGAAACAAAATAAGGGATGAAACAGGGAAAAAAGAGATAAATACAAGATATTGTTACTAATGTAATTATTATGTTGAACAATAGGGATTTTACAGTTCATTATATTATTATGCCTGACATACTTCATATTTTGTATATGGCAAATATTGCATTTAAAATAGAACAAACACTGGGCATAGTGATTCATGCCTGTAATCCCAGCACTTTGGGAGGCCAAGGCAGGAGAACTATGTGAAGCCAGAAGTTCAAGGCCAGCCTGGGTAACATGGCAAGACCTAATCTTTACAAAAAAATTTTAAAATAGCCAGGCATGGTGGCACAAGTTTTGTATTGGCCCATTCTCACATTGCTATAAAGAAATGCCTGAGATTGGATAATTTATAAGAAAAGAGGTTTAATTGGTTTACGGTTCTGCAGGCTGTACAGGCAGCATAGTGGCTTCTGCTTCTAGGGAGGCCTCAGGACACTTACAATCATGGCGGAAGGAAAGGGGAAGCAGACGTCTCAAATGACAGGAGCAGGAGCAAGAGCGGAGTGGGAGGTGCTACACACTGTCAAACAACCAGATATCGTGAGAACTCACTCACCATAACACAAACAGCACCAAGGGGATGGTGCTAACCGGTTCATGAGAAACCACCCCTATGATCCAATCACCTCCCACCAGGCTCCACCTCCAACATTGGGAATTACAGTTCAGAATGAGATTTGGGCAGGAACAACATCCAAACTAGATCACACTTGTAGCCCCAGCTACTCAGAAAGCTGAAGCAGGAGGATTGCTTGAGCCCAGGAGTTCAAGGCTACAGTGAGCTATGGTTGTGCCACTGCACTCCAGCCTGGATGACAGAGCAAGACCCTGTCTCTTAAAAAGAAAATTAAATAGATAAATAAGTTAATTAAATAGAATGAACTATTTTTTACAAAGGTAAATAGCTATAGCATTCTTGCAACCTTTTATTCCGTTATATGCATGCATCTTGTGAAGTCTAATTCTGTTGAAGAAATTCTGCCCAAATCACAGAGTACCCAGAAAATTGTCCTTCTACTTCCATTCTGTTTATTCCAATTCAATGCTCAGTATGAGAGTGTGAGTTGAATATTTATCTAAAACAATACATTTTATTAATAAGACTTTGATTAATTTTTTTAGGATAAACGTGGAAATATAAGGTATTTGAAGTTTCTCATCTACGTAGACATCTTCAAGCTAAGAAAATAATGGCTGGAAAAAAATGAAAACCATGTAAAATGTCTGCTCATGTAAAACTTTAGAAAGGGTTGTTACGTATCAAGAAAGCTGTCAGCTTCAAATCACCTTCAGAGAGAACGGAGGGCATGGCCTTTAGAAAAACCTGCCAAAATATCTGATGCACTTCACCAGGAAACGTCCACATGCATTTGCAGTTGGGTTTGCATTTACCATAATACTACCAGCTTCCTATTTATGTTCTGAAATTGATTGGGATGGACACATGAAGGGCCTTCACAAGAGCTGGTCAAGTTCTATTGCTTTCATTGTGTCTGCCTTCTAATAATTCACTAACCCTAGCCCACATCGTATTTTTCTATATTTCTATTGTATTTAATAATAAAAATATGAGCCAGGCGCAGTGGCTTGCATCTGTAGTTCCAGTACCTTGGGAGGCTGAGGTGGGAGGATCGCTTGAGCCTAGGAGTTCGAGACCAGGCTTGGCTACATAGAGAGACCTTGCCTCTGCCAAAAATTTAAAAAAAATAGCTGGGCGTCGTGGCACATGCCTGTGGTCCCAGCTACTCGGGAGGCTAAAGTGGGAAGATCGCTTGAGCCGCAGAGTTTGAGGCTGCAGTGAGCTGTGATCGTACCACTGCACTCAGCCTGGGTGACAGAGTGAGACCCTGTCTTAAAAATAATAAAGATAGCAATATAAACTAATAATAAAATACACGTTTTAAGAAAAATAAGAAAAATGTAAGCATTGATTCATTTTCTATACTTTATTATATGGCTTCAGAGCTGATGTGGTACAGATACTAGCTTACTCTGGGATGCTTTAGAGAGGAAAACTCTAAAGGGGTTTAAACTGGATTTTAAAAGAGAAATTTAGAAATGAAGAGGAAGAATATCTGGGAGCAAAGAGAGAAGACATGCATGAGTTACAACTGAATACATGACTTTGGAATTCAGAGCTGGTTATGAACAAGGTGTCATGAGATGACTGGGGGAAATGGCTTGCTTTAAGTAGGGAACAGCAGAAGGAATGGGGGAATTTGTAACCCAGATGTAGCAGTTCTCATATGGCAAATCAGAATGTAGGGAGACACGAGAGACTTCAGTTATGGGGTAGCAGGAGAGAAGGCAGTGTGTGAGGTGGACTGTGGGAGAGGCAGATTGGACTTCGGAGTGGTTGAGTTCTCTTCAAAGCAGGCTCTGAGGTGGAGTTTAGTTCACCAGATGCTTATTACAAATGCTGATTATTGGAAAACAGAATTGCATTTGGCATGAGGCTGTGTGGTAGAGAAAAACGTCTTTCTTTCTTCAGCGATGGCTTATGTACTATGCCTGAGCCACAATAAATTTTACCACCTGCATTTTCCTTCCAAGAAGTCAGGCAGCTCATTAGCTGCCACAAAGGAAGGTTTCATCCCATTCTGACTTCTCCAGTTAGTGGAGAGAACACTTGCAAATTTCCAAATTGTCCCTTTGAAACTTTCTAGGAATGGCATATTGATTATAGATAGATAGGTGAGAAGGATAATAGGTGAGTCAATAGATTATAGATAGATGATTAGACAGATGACATAGTTAATAGATGATTAGATAGATAATAGATGGATAGATGATAGAGATAGATGATAGATAGATGAATGGATGGACAGATGGAAGGACGAATCGATAGATAGGTAGATAGATAGACAGATAGATAGATGATAGAAAGATCGAGTACATGGATACACACATAGATATAATATATGGATAGATAGATGAGATACATAGATATAGATGGATAGATACATATATAGGATAGATGGATAGAGAGATGAGATACATAGAAGATAGATGGGTAAATAGGTGATCAAATAAAGTGATAGTGGATAAATTGATAGACATAGATAAGTAGATATATAGCTAGATAGACGTAGAGATAGATATAGATATCTCATATCTATGTGCCTATTTAGGAAAGCTTGGAACATTGCTGTTTCTCAGCATGGCTAAGGATGCTCTTGTTTTTTCTTCCTTAGGAAGTGTTCATAGGCTCTAGTACAAGGAGAAGGCAGACACATAGCTGGGAGTTCAGGAGTTAATGCAGGGTGAGGCCAAAGTGTGTAGTTAGAGGCACCCCACCATTTCATTATTAATTCTTTGCAAAAAAGAAAAGAAAAAAAACGCTCCCCTTCTTGTTATGAACACTTGAAATTCTTATTCCATGTGCCAATTTCTCACCTTCCTCAATCAGGCCCACTTTGGTGACACTTCATCATCAGAAATGTTGCAACTGGCATGCAGTTGGAGGTTGGTTCTTCGTGGGGAAGGGCTGTGAGTAGTGGGCAAACATAAGATAGAAAAGGAGCCCGGAAATGGAGAGGACATAGCACTGAAGCTGTTTCATGTCTTGTACGCTTGGGCAAGGCATCCTTCCTCCTCTGTGGCAAAGGGCATCTGAGGTTGTGTAGGAGACCAGGAGCACCAGAGAGAAACAGTGGCAATGACAAGTGGGCACTGGCTAGGAGGTGTTGGGGAAACAGGAACAGCAGCACGGCTGTGACAAGGGCAACAGCTGACAGAGTGTGGTTTGGATGAAGCTTGTGTGGCCAGGAGACTGTGGGCTGGCTAAGGGGGACCAGGTGGGTGGTAATGAACAGAATGAAGCCAGGAGACGGGATGTGCCTTGGGCAACACCTCACCCCGTCTTTCATTTTCCTTCTGGAAAAAGTGGAAAAAATAAGCTGGCAGGAAAAACAAACACTTCCCCACCTGGCTTTCCCAATTTCTTTTGCATGAATTGCATGCGTTGTTTTCGATGGCATCGTACCTGTGACTGAATTCACTAGTGATGGTTTCAGAAGGAAAATAGTGAGATGGTCTGGAGAGGGAAAAAAGGAATAGAATAAATCACTGAAAATAATGGATCTAGCATTAACCTTCTTCAATCTTTTGTGTGCGTGTGTACCCTTTAAGAAATTAATAGAAGGCAACTAACAAAATAATTGCCTCTGAATAATGTAGAAAAAGATCTTATGGATCTAACAGAGGGATTTTGTAGTTATTATCAGACTATATCTAATTTTTTTTTAAGACAGGGTCTCTCTCTGCCACCCAGGCTGGAGTGCAGTGGTGCAATCATGGCTCACCGCAGCCTCAACCTCCCGGGCTTCAGCGATCCTCTCACCTCAGCCTTCCAAGTAGCTGGGACCAAAGGCGTGTACCACTCTGCTGGATTTTTTTTTTTTTTTTTTTTTTTTTTTAGACATAGAGTTTCACCATGTTGTCCAGGCAGGTCCTGAACCCCTGGCTCAAGCAATCCTCCCACATAAGGTTCAAAATAAAAAAAAAAAGAGAGAGAATAGCAAGAAGTAATTACACAATCAGCCCTCCATTCTGTGGATTCAAACACTCATGAATCGGAAATACTAAAAAAAAGTTCATCTGTACTAAACAAGTACAGAATTTCTTTCTGTTGTCATCATTCCATAAATAATACAGTATAGCCACTATTTACATAGCATTTACAGTGCATTCGGTATTATAGGTAATCTAGAAATGATTTAAAGTATACAAGAGGGTTGCACAGGTTATATGCAAATATTACACAATTCTATATCAGGAACTTGAGCATCCATGGATTTTAGTATCTCTAGGAGGTGGTTGAATCAAAAGTAAATCTCTCTGTTTCTATTAGGTGAGGACTATGTGATAAGCATAACTGGTAACTTCTAACAATGCTCCCCCTACTTGTACAGCAGATGGAGGGCCGATTTCTTATTGCTATTCATGACTACGATGTGGAGAACGTTTCCTGCCTGAGTTGAGATTTTCACTCTATAGAAGCACATTTGCTTATTGCTAAACTCTCTGGGTCCAGTTATGAGCATGGCTCTATCCTCAAATATAATATGCAACCTACCCAGGTTTATAAAAAAGCAGTTCAGAAATGTCTCGTAGCCCAAGGGCAGGGGTCTATATGGTGACGGTGAGGAACCCAAAAGACTTCTCCCAAACTCCTTCCTGCCAAGGAGACAGAGTAGCTGCTAATTTGAGGGCCACGTAACCAGAATGTTTTAGATCAATCCCTATTTAAAATATTCTCTCAGGCAGGGCATGGTGGCTCACACCTGTAGTCCCAGCACTTTGGGACACCAAGGTGGGAGGATTGCTTAAAAGCAGGAGCTTGAGCCCAGGAGCTCAAGACCAGGCTGGGCAACACAGTGAGCCCTCATCTCTTAAAAAAAATTAAAAATAATTAGCTGGGTGTAGTGGTGCATGCCTATAGTCCCAGCTCCTTGGGAGGCTGAGGTGGGAGGATCACTTGAGCCTGGGAGGTCTAGGCTGCAGGGAGCTGTGATTACACCACCGCACTTCGGCCTGGGTGATGCAGCAAGACCCTGTCTCTAAAAGAAAATAAAAAAGAAACCTCTCGTTTTACCCACATGGAGGAAAAAAAGAAAAAAAGGAAAGATGGGAATTGCTCAAAGAAGAGAAAGCTGGAACAGGAAGAGAAAGGAATGAAGACGTGCATTTATTGAATCCTAAGTCACATCAGACATACAACAAAAAGTAGCAAGCACATATAGCAAATCTCACTCTATAGATGAGGAGATGCAGGTTTAAGGGGTAACTGGAAAGCAAATGGCATAGAAATAAAAGATGAGTTCCAGGACAAGACCTCCAATGTGAGTTTTCCTGGCTTTAACATGTGTCTTTCTCCCATACCCTCCCAGGCCCCTGGTGTGTGGGTTGAGCTTGGTTGGGAAAATATGGCCACCATATTGCTAGGAAAGAAACCAAGGGTGGACTGTTACCAATGCCCAAGGGACATGAGTCACTTCACATTTTCTTTCCTCCTGACTTTAAATACTCAGTGCTTTCATTTCAGATCAAAAATTAATTTCTTTTCCAGAGACAGAAGGATCCTAAAATATTGTTGCCTTGGCTCCATAAACCCAACATTTTAGAAGAGTAATTCAAAGAGAAGTGTCATTAAATGAGAACCTAGAAGTGGAGAGCCTCAGCTGCCCTCTGTTTTCCTCAGGGGAAGAGCACAAAACAAAAGACGACAACCAACCAATCATCACCATCCCCATGGCGGTTCTGAGCCTTGGTCATGCCACATGCATCCTCCAAATAGCACATGTTTCTCATCACCCTGGGTGGATGATGGAAAAGTCAAGCCACTTATTCCAACACATTCCCAGCAATATTAATTGTTGAAAATGATGCATGTGTAATTTAAAAATCAATGCTCACCCACAGTGGAGCCAACAGAAGTGTCAGTATGTCACGATCTCTGATTTTCCTATACTTATTTCTACCGCAAATAAGAGAGGGGAAAATCGCAGAGCCTGAGATATAGATTTACATATGATAATACAGTTCTCCTCCTTCAATAATCAGGATGTTACAGTCAAGAAAACAGGCTGTCGATGTTCAACTCACTCAACTAGGTAGTATAGACATGTATGTATTTAAATTTATTCAAAGGTGATAAAAGGGAATTCAAACTTAAGAACTAATGAGGATCAATGTTATACAATATTCTCACCTGAGATGAAAAGAGAACTAAGCTTAAAGATAATGGATATTTAAAATAAGACACAGCTGGGTACGTTGACTCACACCTGTAATCCCAGCGCTTTGAGAGGCCAAGGTGGGCGGATCAATTGAACCCAGGAATTCAACACCAGCCTGGGCAACGTAGTGAAACCCCATTTCTACTAAAAATAAAAAAATTAGCTGGGCATGTTAGTGCATGGCCGTATTCTCAGCTACTTGGGAGCCTGAGGCTGGAGGATAACTTGCGCCCAGAAGGCAGAGGTTGCAGTGAGCCGCGATTGCGCCCCTGCACTGCAGCCTGTACGACAGACTGAGACTCTGTCTCAAAAAAAATGAAATATGACACCCTATAAGGTATAAGGACACGGGTATTAATTATTATACTCCATTGAACTCCTAGTCATTACATCTAGGATTTATCTTGTGCTTAATTTTATCAGGAGATATAAAGAAATCCCATGACAACAGAAAATCTATCTGTAAAAACAATAATAAGGATCTAAGGAGATAATTAATCCACAAGTATTTAGTCAGTGTGGACCTGATTAATCTGGGAGAGTTATAACACATAACCCCCAGCCTCCCAGAATTAAACTATTGCAGCTTTCTTTTTTTAAACATTCAGATTGTATTTTTATGATCCCTAACATGTACCACATATGACCACATATGCAACATATAACTGAGATTTCAATATGTATCAATTAACATTGTAGACTAACAAGCTTTACTGACAATAAAATCCAATTTTTCCTTCAATTTTTAAACACAAAATATCCAAATAATTGCATAATTTAATCTCAAGCATTGAGACACAAATAAAGACGGAATTACTTGGGGAGTTTCTGATCACGTGAAGTACTGTTTTTGTATTATTGTGTGTGATAAGGCTATTCCTATACCTCAGCAGGAATTTTCACTTAGAAGTAGAAAAGTATTTTCTTTCAAAGCTTGAAAAGATGAACTCTGCCCCCATTCTTATCCAAAGATAATATTGCTATGAAGTATAGAGATTCTTCTTGCCTATGCAAAATGGGACCAAATAGAAATCACTATAGAAAGTCATAGGACATTGCTAAAAGGTTCATGTTTCATACAAAGGAAATTTGAATCTTCATCTCCCATTATCTTTGCACCAAAGCCTGACCTCAGAGCTGGGCTAGCTGCCTAAACGTCGCTTCTGACAAAAGATAGTGACTGTCATTTAAAGCAAATGGATTTAAAGATCCAAGAACTGTGGAAATGGGACTCAAAGGAATTCCAGCACTAACGTTCCCTCTCTGTGTGGACTACATTTATTCAAGCTAATATGAACTGCAATTTTCATGATGCTGGATGCACAGTATTTCGAAATTACCCAAGGCAAGCGTCCTGAGAGAAGTTCTGGCTAATTTTAACAGGTTACGCAAGAAAGAAAATGGAAATAGGTCAAAGAATTTCTAAAGAGAGAAGGAAAAAAAAAAGCTCTGTTGATTCTTCCCAGTCAACTGTATGTGTCCTAGAAAAATCTTGGGTGTTCAGGTCCTTGTAGCTCCTCAGCAAAATAATTGTACATCAGTATAATTTTGAGGATACGATACTACATACATTTGGGAAACTCTTACTGAGCCCCTGATACCGAACTACATCCTGTTTCTACATAATTGTTGCTGGCAGGGTCTAAGTTTATTTGGAGGGGTAACATTCTACTTCTCTGAGGTCATATATTCCAAGAAAGGCTTTTGATCAAATGCTGGTCGATCAAAGCTAACCATGAGTGGTTCCATTTCTTGTGCCACATGTGGGTTGAGCACAGGCATACAATACCACTTTGTCTAAAGACACATAAGGTTACATTTTCTGGGGTGCTGTATTAGTCTGTTCTCATGCTGCTAATAAATACACACCCGAGACTGGGTAATTTATAAAGGAAAGAGATTCAATGGACTCACAGCTCTACGTGGCTGGGGAGGCCTCAAAATCACGGCAGAAGGCGAAGGGGAAGCGAGACATGTCTTCCATGGTGGCAGGCAGGAGGGCATGTGCAGGGGAACTGCTTTTTTATAAAACCAACCATCTCGTGAGACTTAACAGGAGGGGAAAAACCCGCCCCCACGATTCAATCATCTTCCACCAGGTCCCTCTCACAACACATGGAGATAATTACAATTCAAGGTGAGATTTAGTTGGGGATACAGTTAAACCATATCAGGTGCTATTAGCAAATGTTTCCTCTCCTACCTAGGCATGGTGGCTCACACCTGTAATCCCAGCACTTTGGGAGACCGAGGCAGGAGGATTGCTTGAGCTCAGGAGTTTGAGAACAGCCTGGGCAACATGGCAAAACCCCATTTCTAGAAAAAAATACAAAAATTAGCCAAGCACAGTGGCATGTGGCTGTAGTCCCAGCTACTCGGGAGGCTGAGGCTGGAGGATCATTTGATCCCAAGAGGCAGAGGTTTTAGTGAGCCAAGATGGGGCCACTGCACTCCAGCTTGGGTGAAAGAACGAGACTCTGTCTCAAAAGAAAAAAATATGTTCCCTCTCTCTTTGTTGTCACCTGCAGACACGGTCAGACTTGCTTGGGACATCTGGTTTCTATCTAAAGAGTATCAGAAGAGCTAGTATGTAGGCAGAGTTAACATTAAGAGCCAGAGTCTCATCAGTCCATGCCTAGTACCTTCTCATCACGTGCATCCTTATTGTGTGAATTTGTTAGGTTGATATTTTATGTCAGTCTCAGCTAGAACTGATGGAAGAAATCCAAATCATCCCAAACATAATTTTGGTTCGTGCAGACCCTATAGTCTGGAACCAGATATAGGCACATCCAATAGTGAGCTCTGCGACAACCACACTGATCATGCCGACTGCAGTGTTGAACTCTTTTCTAGACTTTTTATTGCCTGTAGCATTTAGATAAGATGTTTAGCCTCTCCACAATGTGCTGTCAGATAAAAACAGAAGGTCTAAATTCATTCAAGGACAGAGATGTGGCTGCTGGAAGATAAGTACAGAGAAAGCATCCCTTGGACTAAATGTCAAAGGGTGGGAATATTTTTGGTAGAGATGGGGTCTTATTATGTTGTCCAGGCTAGTCTCAAACTCCTGACCTCAAGCAATCCTCCCACCTCGGCCTCCCAAAACACTGAGGTTACAGGCGGGAGCCACCATGCCCAGCCAAAGAGTGATAATTTATCAAGAAGAACAAACAGAACAGTGATGATTGATCATTGCATGAGAGAGACCTCAAGAAAAGTGAGTCTGGGAGAGGCCGCTAGACTGGGAAATCATACACCGTGGGTCATTGATGGTCTAGCAGAGGAAACAGCGAAGCCAGGAGACAATTTGACACAGAAATAAGTGCATGAAAATCTAGCAAGTAACCATGGAAGCTCCAAGAGCAACAGCAATGATTATGGCGTAGGCAACATCATTAGGGTTGAGGTCCCTGCAAAGTCATGAGAGTCCAGCCTGCACCCCAAACCCCTTCACATTGCATCCCTGTTACGTAAGGGAGATAGACTCACATTTAGCGTGGAGCCTGCATTTCACCAGTGGGAAGTTAGATGCCAGATGAAAGTCTGCCCCAGAAGTAAACTCAATTCTCCCTCTCTAAGACAATGGAAACCTTCCGTGATGCAGTTTTGATTGTTGCTTTTTTCTAGTTGAAAAATGATAGACAAAATTCATGAAATCAAAAAGCATAAGAAGAAAATTAAAATTGTCCCTCATTGCCTCACTCGGAAATTATAACTGTTAATGCTGATGTTTTTTATTTTAAAGGGAAATATTTTTTATTGAATGGAAAGAAAAATACCTAAACTGAATATCACAAAATGGGCCAGGCGCGGTGGCTCACGCTTGTAATCCCAGCACTTTGGGAGGCCGAGGCGGGCGGATCACCAGGTCAGGAGATCGAGACCACGGTGAAACCCCGTCTTTACTAAAAATACAAAAAAATTAGCCGGGCGTAGTGGCGGGCGCCTGTAGTCCCAGCTACTCAGGAGGCTGAGGCAGGAGAATGGTGTGAACCCAGGAGGTGGAGCTTGCAGTGAGCCGAGATCGCGCCACTGCACTCCAGCTGGGTGACAGAGCGAGACTCCGTCTCAAAAAAAAAAAAAAAAAAAAGAGATATGTAGTAATCAATGTTGCTAACTCTGAAAATAGTGAGTTTTTAAAACTATACAATGTTTTATGAGCTTAGCATTTTCAAAAAGCAAAATATAGTTTTTATCTTTGATTCTAAAACTGTAAGGCTGAATTCATATCTAAATAAACAATCCAACAAGCACTGGGTTAAAATTTTTAAAAAAAGAAGAAAAAATTAAAAGCTTTAAATTTTAAAGTTGAAGAAAAAAATTTCTTTAAACTTTTTTTAAAGAAGAAATTATTTAAAGGCTGAAGAAGATCCTCTAAGAAAATTTAATATATCTAATAAAGTGGGAAATCACTACACCCAACATGAAGTAATTATTTTAATTGAAACTCTGCTATTAATCCAAAGAGAATTTAGTATATTCAAAGGGGTTTTTCTTTCTTTGGGAATTGCCTGGCCAAGGAAGGATTCTGTTTTGTTTTGTGTTTTTCTAGAATTACTGTTTCTTACATTTGATTAATTATTGAAAAAATTTTAAAAAAAGACCCACCACATCTTGGTTTGCTTCTTGAACAGCAAGTAATTTTTTTTTTCCCAAAGACTATCTTCCTTTTGTTGAAGAAGCACAGGCTTTCATCTCTACGTAAAAAAACTTTTGAATCCCCCTCTAGCCTAGAGATATGCAGTTCCTTCCTGACAAAATTCTTCTGGGAGCCCTGTGATTTCCTGTTCTACCTTAATCCAAGTGGATTAATCCAGCTGCTTTTTGAATTTTACCACTTATTTCCTCTTAATCTGAAATATATCAAGTATTTACTTTTTGTTTTGTCTTGTTTTCAGAAAAGAGCTTTGGAATGAAAACTTTCTAACCTTTTGCATATGAAAACCTCTTCCTTTTTTCTTCCCTCATACTGATTCACAAGTCTGGCCAGATTTGGAATTCTAGAAGAAAAAAATATTGTTCTCACAGGAAGCTGGATGCCTTGCAACATTGTCTCATAGCATCCACTATTGCTGTTGAGAAGATTCATGATTTCTGATTGTGGTTGCAACTTGGGTAACTTAATTTTATGTTTATCTTGGAGAATAAAGATCTTCACTGGTACCATTGCAACAGTTAGTTCATGCTGAGTAACAAACCACCCTGAATTTGAGTGGCTTCAAACAACACTGATTTGCTTAGCTCACAGTTCTCTGGATGGATAATTTGGACAGGGCTCAGCGGGCCACTCACTTCTCTGTGGTCAGCAGGCTGGTCAGCTAGGTGGCCCTGCTTATGGGGGAATAGGGGAAATGGGTCCCTTGTCTCATCACACAGCAGGTGGGGTTGCACTTCTTCACATGGTGGCTGGATTCCAAATTCAGCAAGAAAGGAAGCTGCAAACCTGTCGCAGCAAGGCTTGGAATCAGCATGACCTTGCTTTCCCCGTATTTCAAGGTCAAAGCACATCCCAGTGCAAGCCCACACTCAGTGGAGAAGGAAGTGACTCTAGCTCTTGATGCATTGTGTCATAAGAATGGTGGACTTTTCTGCAATCTGTGGTAGTCAACCTTCTAGCATGTTTTTTCTTAGTATCATTTAGTAACACTTTTCAATTCAAAGATGTAAGTGGATGTTTTCTGTCAGTTATGTATCTATTAATATATACTAAATATATGATGTATAATCAATATATTAATTATTATAGTTTACTCTTGAACAATGTGGGGGTTGGAAGCACTAACCCCTGCACAGTTGAAGATCCACCTGTAACTTTGGATTCCCTCAAAACTTAAATACAAACAACCTATTCATATATACATATATAATCTCTTTGACCACATATACATATATGTATATGTCTATTTTATAACGAAATATTTTAATTTTATAAATATAAATAAAACATTTAAACCTTAGCTATATAACTATATAAATATTAACATGTACATACATATAAAACATTTTATAATTAATATACAGTTATATTACTTTATAATTTATATTTAAATATTATACTATAATATATTAATATAATATTAATATACTATATTATATATTGATATACAATATATCATAATATTGATTTGTTATAAATTAATTATTGATTTGTTATAAATTATTACTTTATTATATTATACCTTTTTAATTCATAATATACAGTTATATTAATTTATACTTTATAAATATATACATTATGTAATTAATATACAGTGGATCCTTGAAAAACATGTGTTCAGGAAGCATGTTTTAATGTCAGAACTGGGAAGAAATCCTGGCCAGAAACCTCACCAATATTATAAACAGTAAATTAATACATATTGTGTATGTTTATGTGTATTATATATGGTATTCTTCTAATAAAGCAAGCTAGAGAAAAGAAAATGCTTTTAGGAAAATCATAAGGAGGAGGAAATGGATTCACTATTCATTAAGTGGAAGTGGATCATCATCAAGGTCTTCATTCTCATCATCTTCACATTGAGGAGGTGGAGGAAGAGGAGGAAGAGGAAGGATTGATCTTGCTGTCTCAGGGGTGGCCAAGGCGGAGGAAAATCCTCATATACCTGTGTTGCTCAGGGGTCTGCTGTAAATTAATTGTAGAAATATATGTATTTAAATGTTAATATTTATAAAGTTGTATATCTAATCATGTTTAAAGGGTTTATATTCATAAAATTAATAGATTTTGTTATAAAATAGACATATACGTATATGTATATGTGGTCAAAGAAATTATACATATTTATAAATAATTATGTTTAATGTTATATATTTATACTTATGTAGAAAATATACATTTATATTTACATACATGTATACACAAATAATTTCTTGGATTATATTCTTCTAATCACTGTCTTTTTCCTCTATGTTTTGAAATACTTACTAAGGAGACATTGGCTTTTCTGAATCTCATCCAGGGTTTCTCAGCCTCAGTACTACTGACATTTGGGGCATTTTACTTTTTTTTCGAGGCAGGGTCTCACTCTGTCTCTCAGGCTGGAGTGCAGAGGCTTCAGGGTACTAATTCAGTTTTCTGAATTCTTTTTGTTTCTTCTGCGTGATGTACATTTCTTCCAGGAGAGTTCTTGTATACAGCACTGTATTAGTCCATTTTCATACTACTATGAAGAAATGCCCGAGACTGAGTAATTCATAAAAGAAAAAGAGGTTTAGTGGACTCACACTCCCACATGGCCGGGAAGGCCTCAGAGTCACGGCAGAAGGTGAAGGAGGAGCAAAGGCATGTCTTACATGGCAGCAGGCAAGAGGGCGTGTGCAGGGGAACTGCCGTTTAGAAAACCATCAGATCTCATGAGACTTACTCAGTATCATGAGACTAGCACAAGAAAAACCTGCCTTCATGATCCCATTACCTCCCACCAGGTCCCTTCCACGACTTGAGGGAATTATGGGAGCTACAATTCAAGATGAGGTTTGGATGGGGACACAGCCAAACCGTATCAAACACCCTTGGCATAACTAACTGCGTAGAAAAAGACTCCATTTGATGTTTCACAGGGCCCTGTGCAAAGACAGATAAGAGGTTTTGCTTAATAAACAAATGAAAAAAATAATAAAGACTGCCTCCAACCAGATAAGGACATAACCAAGCACATTCTTCTACCATCAACCCTCAACAGAGGATTCTGTGGTCATAAAAAGAGCAGGACTTCAGCAGCTCAAAATAGCTGTCTTAACTGACAACTGTCTTGCTGTTACTCCTGAAAAGAACTTGGCATCAGCCACCAAAGGCTGTGCCACATCAAGGCCTTTGCCTCGCGAGACTGATGCACCGCCAGGCCCAGACCACGACATTCTTCTTGTCCACATCACTCTATTTAGACTGGTTTCTTAGCCATTTCTTTTCTTTCTTTTTTTTCCACAGGAGTCTCACTGTGTTGTCTAGGCTGAAGAGCAGTGGCACCATCTTTGCTTACTGCAACCTCCTCCTCCTGGACTCAAGCCATCCTCCTGCCTCAGCCTCCTGAGTAGTTGGGACTACAGGCGCACACCACCATGCCTGGCTAATTTTTTTTTTTTTTTTTTTTTGTAGAGACAGTGTTTTGCCATGTTGGCCAGGCTGGTCTCAAACTCCTGAACTCAAGGGATCCTCTCACCTCGGTCTCTCAAAAGTGCTGGGATTACAGGTGTGAGGCACCGCACCCAGCTTTGTTAGCCATTTCTCCTATCTCATTTTCCTCTTGATGTTCCATGTTACTTTGTTTGCCATGGAATGTTTAATCTGTAATATTTATGTATTGAATATATAATCATTATGTATGGTTTGCAATATCGACTGACTTGTGGAGTGGCTTGAACCTGTGTGCCCGCAGCTCTGACTACCAAGTGAACAGGAAGCACTAAGGAGAATTGCCTCCTCGGGAACTCCATGCAGCTTGTGGCCTTTGTAATTGCAATAGCATCAATAAAAGACTGACATTGTGGAAAGACACAATTATGCATGGAACTGGTTATCTCCAACCTTGCAACTCTCATGAGAGTCAGACCTTCTGTTTGTTCATTTTAGAACTGGTTCATACTGTTAATTTCCCTCAACTATCTGCTGGTTTACTTACATTGTGGAATTATTTTTCTAGGCAGATTAGAACACCTAGGAGGCTCAGGCTTCCCTAGAGTTTTGGAAAGCTCTTTCTCTTGCTGGTGGGGAGACAGCCCAGAGAAAGACTCTGCAAGCCAGAGCCTATCTAACTCTATGTGTCCTTCTAGGTAAGGGCTGAGGCAGGCTGTTCAGCTCAGAACCACCACAACAGCCAAAATAAGAGGATGTTCTTCTGGAGTCACAGGGTTTAGAGCGCATTACTCCACAGATCAAAGCAACTTTCCTTTGCCCTCTAAGTCCACGGGGGAGAACTGAATTCATCCTGGACTTCTGTCTCCTTGTTATCCTAACTCCCATGATAGAATTCCCCACCTCACCACCCCAGGGTAGTTCCTGCTTTGTCTAGAAAGAGTTCTAGGGGTTTTTACCAGGAGCAAATGAAACTGAGATGCTCTCTGCAAATGTCAGGAAGGAGCCAAGTGGCCCAGCTGTTGAGGTAAAAATAAATAAATTCTTCATCTCATTACCCAGTTGATCAGTTCAGAACTCAATCCTGATGACTGGATTTCTTCTTTTTCATTTTGATCGTGAAAATTATCTCAAAAATGACTAGTGACTCCACATCATAAGCATTTTTTTTAAAATTGCATAAAATATGCGTAACATGAAATTTACTATTTTAGCCATTTTTAAGTGCACAGTTCAGTGGTATTAGGTATAGGCACATTGCTGTGCAACCATCACCAACATCCATCTGCAGAACACTTCATGTTGCAAGACTGAAACTCTGTCCCCATTAAACACTAATGCACCAATTCCTCTCCCCCTAGCCTCTGGCAATCAACATTCTACTTTCTGCCCCTGACAATTTGACTACTCTAAGGGTCTCATATATGAGGAATCACATGGTGTTTGTCCTTTTTGTGGTTGGCTTATTTCACTCAGGAAAACATCCTCAAGGTTCATCCATTCTGTAGAATGTGTTAGGATTTCCTTCTTTTTTAAGGCTGAATAACATTCCATTGTATGGATGGATCACATTTTGTTCACATATTCATTCGTCTATGCACATTGGTTGTTTCTATTTTTTGACTGTTGTGAAGGATGCTTCTGTGAACATATGTGTACAGCACAAGCATATTTTTAAAAACATTTCAACCACATCAATGCCTGTTTCTCTTATCACTGCCCATCCTTCTCTAATCTATTCTCCTACCTACCTTCAGAGCAACTTCCTGTTCCCAGTGAAGCAGAGGCTGGGGCATGTGTAGAAGTTGTCTCTTGTCCCTGCCTGTGCCTGTGATCCAACACATCAGATAAAGATCTTCAGTCAGTACCATGAAGGAAAGGACAGAACATTGATTTCATTGGCCTCATGGTATCTGTAATGGCCAGCATCTCCTATGATAAAAAAAAAAAAAACTAGATTTGTTAATGCTTCTTGTGGTAATAGGGTTTCTTTCTTATTCTCTTTAACATCATGACCTTCCTCCCTGCCTCCCTTCTTCCTTCCTTCCTTGCTTTCTTCCTTCCTTTCATCCTTCCTTCCCTCCTTCTTTCCCTCCCTTCTTCCTTTCCCTTCTCTCTCCCTCCTTCCCTCCTTCCTTCCTTCCTTTCTTTTCTCTTTCTTTTTTCTTCCTCCTTCCTTTCTTTTCTTCCTCACTCTCTCCCTCCGTTTCTTCCTCTTTCCTTCCTCCCTCCCTTCCGTCCCTTCTTTCTTTTTCCTTCCTCCATCCCTCCTTTTTGCCCTCCCTCCTTCCTTCCTTTCTTAACTCTCTTTTCTTTGTCCTTCCCCCTCCCTTCCTTCCCCCTTTCTTCCAGTTGTGAAGTCCTTTGCCCAATAATAATTTCAGCATATTGTCTTTAGATGAGATAATACATGCTAACATCAAATAATAGATTTTTAAAACACTTAAACATATTCCAAAGTGAAGACTCATGACCAGTGAGTATAAATTCCTGACCAGTACCTTAACTGCACAACCTCTTTTGTGGAATCATTCTACATCTCAGAGAACAAATGTAATCTTTCAAACAAATCAGACATTTCCAAACCACAGAAGAAAAAAATGTACTCAAAAGAAATACAAACTGTGCAACAACTGAGGTTTTATAAAAATGACAATTTTAAAAATTTCACCTCAATCTCAATGGAGTTCATATTATGTTTTGCATAAAAGTTAATTATGAGCTACTGCTATTTTTTTTTTTTTTTTTTTTTTTTTTGAGACGGAGTCTCGCTCTGTCGCCCAGGCTGGAGTGCAGTGGCGCGATCTCGACTCACTGCAAGCTCCGCCTCCCGGATTCACGCCATTCTCCTGCCTCAGCCTCTCCGAGTAGCTGGGACCACAGGCGCCCGCCACCTCACCTGGCTAATTTTTTGTATTTTTAGTAGAGACGGGGTATTTTTTTAACTTTGTAGTAATAGCCATTCTGACTGGTGTGAGTTGGTATCTCATTGTATGTCTCAGACAGGTGGAGGAGCAAGATAATTTTCTAGGCAACTAAATGTCCTCTGATACATTTTATCAGATTTTGCCTGAAGGTGAAAGAGCAAGAAGTACACCATAGTTTCCATATAGAGTGAAAAATAACGTGCCCCTTGTTTCTCTTTTCATTATTCCCCAACAGATATAGAATCATGGACTCATCTATAGAACAGAACAGGCTGTTACAGAAAGGAAGGAAATATTAGCAAACTATGCATCTGACAAAAGTCTAATATCCAGAATCCAAAAGGAACTTAAATTAACAGGCAAAAAACAAACAACTCCATTGTATTACTCTGTTTTCACACTGCTATAAGGATACTATCCCAGACTGGGTAATTTATAAGGAAAAGAGATTAAATTGACTCACAGTGCCGCAAGGCTGGGGAAGCCTCAGGAAACTTACAATTATGGTGGAAGGGAAAGGGGAAGCAGGCACCTTCTTCACAAGGCAGCAGGAGAGAGAGCAAGAGCAGGGGAAACTGCTATCATAAAACCATCAGATCTTGTGAGAATTCACTCACTATCTCAATAACAGCATGGGGGGAAGCCATGCCCATGATTCAGTCACCTCCCACCAGGTCCCTCCCTCAACCAATTTGGAATACATTTCAAGATGAGATTTGGGTGGGGACACAGAGCCCCACCATATCATCCATTAAAAAGTAGGGAAAAGACATGAACAGGACGTTTCTCAAAAGAAGACATACAAACAGCCAACAAATCTATTTTTAAAAGCTCAACATCACTAATTATCAGAGAAAATGCAAATTGAAACCACAATGAGATACCATCTCATACCAGTCAGAATGGCCATTACTACAAAGTTAAAAGAATAAAAATAAAATAAAATCAACCAGCAGATGCTGGTGAGGTGGTAGGAAAAAGAGGACACTTACACACTGTTGTTGGGAATATAAATTGGTTCAGCCACTGGTGGATAGCGGTCTGGTGATTTCTCAAAGAACTTAAAACAGAACTACCATTGCACCCAGCAATCCTGTTATTGGCTATATACCCAAAGGAATATAAATTGTTCTACCATAAAGACAAGTACACATGTATGTTCATTGCAGCACTATTCACAATAGCAAAGACATGGAGTCAATCTAAATGCCCATCAATGGTAGACTGGATAAGGAAAATGTGGTACATATACACCATGGAATACTATGCAGCCATAAAAAAGAACAAAATCATGTCCTTTGCAGCAACATGGGTGGAGCTAGAGGCCATTATCCTTAGCAAATTAACACAGGCACAGAAAACCAAATACCACATGTTCTCTCTTAGAAGCAGAGCTAGACATTGAGAATATATAGGTACAAAGAAGGGAACAACAGACACCAAGGCCTACTTAAGGGTTCAAGGGTAAAAGTGCAGGTTTGTTACATAGATAAACTAATATCATGGGGATTTGTTGTACAGATTATTTTGTCACCCAGATATTAAGCCTAGTACCCATTAGTTGTTTTTCCTGATCCTCTCCCTCCTCCCTCCAAAAGTCCCCAGTGTGTGTTGTTCCCCTCTATATGTCCATGTGTTCTCATCATTTAGCTCCCACTTATAAGTGAGAGCATGCTGTATTTGGTTTTCTGTTCCTATGTTAGTTTGCTAAGGATAATGGCCTCCAGGTCCTTCCATCTCCCAGCAAACCATCTCATTCTCTTTTATGGCTGTATATGCATCACATGGTACGTATGTGCCATATTTTCTTTATCCAGTCTACCATTGATGGGCATTTAGGTTGATTCCATGTCTTTGCTATTAAGAACAGTGCTGCAATGAACATATGCATGCATGTTGAACCCCTAATTTCTAATGCATGGATGTTTTTGTGTCCAGTCTCCTTGAGTCATTTGCAAGACGTCATCCTCCACCAACTTGGCTTCTTAGCTTACAGAAGTCCAGAAACAGTGTGCTCAGTTAACGTTATAAAGGCATTGTTTGCCAACCACAGTAATAAACTAATGAAGATTCAAATATTTAAGAAGTCATTCAAAACCTGAGAAGATTAATGAAATTTGTTGCGCTCAGATTTTCTCTCAAGCCATGCTATTGTTTTGGGAGACGTATTTTATTTTTCTTTTAATTTCCCTAAGTTGTAATAAAACAATCATATTTGTGGTTAAGAGGATCGATTTCAAACCAATGTTAGCTTCTTTAGATGCACTTAAAAAAATCAAGTCCTTCTTCACACTTTCTCATGGAAAATTCCGTAATCCGTTTTTCATGTCAAAATGCTGCATTGATTACTTGAAAGGACGCTTATGAATGCCAATAACTAAGTCCTCCCCTCTAAGATTAAAGAGTAAGTAATCTTCTAAAAGTGCTAGTTCAGCATTTGGACGTCAATTTACTTTTGAGCAACCAATGTGCTAGGTTATTGTATCTGAGGTTGCAGAGACTTCAGGAATTGTAATAAACTTATCATTTAATGATACAGCTGCAAAGGTCTTCAATGGCACCTTGTCAAGCATAATATACTTTCATGAGAGTAGAGTCTAACAAGATGTCTTCGTTGTGGGAAAAATTCAGAAGCCAGTAAAAATATGAAAGATACATGCTGTGTTGGAAATGTCTCCCTCGCCACTGTGAAAAAAAAAACACACAAATACTTGATTATTATGTTTATGTGGCAATTTTTTTTTTTTTGAGACAGAATCTCGTTCTGTTGCCCAGGCTGGAATGCAGTGGTGCAATCTCAGCTCACTGCAACCTCCACTTCCTGGGTTCAAGCAATTCTTCTGCCTCAGCCTCCCAAGTAGCTGAGATTACAGACATGCGCCACCACGCCCTGCTTTTTTGTGTGTTTTTAGTAGAGAAGGGGTTTCACCATGCTGGCCAGGCTGGTCTTGAGCTCCTGACCTCAAGCGATCCACCTACATCCGCCTCCCAAAGTGCTGGGATTACAGGCATAAGCCGCCATTTTTTTTGAGTGACTAAAAATGGTCAAATCATAAGAATTTTCAAATCTCCAAGATTTATTCAATGCAAGAGGCTCAGAATTTGTATCGCTTCACCCAGCAGATTCCTCCAGAGCAAAATTGTTGCAGGACTCCATTTTGTCGGTAAAATAAATTGTGTTTATGGAGCATAAAAATTATGCCAAGTCAACGTTGGCTCTATTAAAACATCAGTAACTCAGCCATGAACGCAACTTGTCACCTACTCACCACACACTTCTGAAATATTTGCCTGGGTTTATAAAAACGATGGTATTGAAGTGGATGTGTGCATCTTTCTCAAGGCAGCAAATTAAAAAATGGTTTATTCTGCCCATCCGCAGCTCTTCCAGCCACATGGCATGTGGATGTAGGCGTTACTGAAAGAAGCCATTCCCTGAAATCTGAGACTGTGGTTTCAATCCACCTGGCAATCGCCAGACCATGCTGGCCCCTACCAGCCCACAGTACAAGGATTAATGGTGCCATAACCCTCACACACTGCATCACCCACAAAAATCCTGCATCTGAAAATTGTCTTCAGGTTTTGTCCACTATTTTTCTTGGAAAGTCAGAACTACAGTTCTACCTTATAACCCATTTCTGATTTCATCAAGTGCAAAGCAGACAAAATAATAATGAGGAAATGGTCAAAACTTTTGGAGGTTCAGAAATTTTTTTAAAAGCTTTCTTTGTTCTTAATCTTCCCAACTGTTTAAAACCATTTGTATCAAAGTATGTGAAAGGGTTATTGCAGTTTATCACTTGTCTTTCTAAGCATGAAAGCCAGGTTAGGATGGAAGTCTATTTAGAAACAAATTTAATTAACAACAAAAATACCCACACAAGAGTGTGGGGTGCTCACAGTGTGAGAAGAAATGTGTGTGTGTGGTGTGTGTGTGTGTGTGTGTTTTAATCAAAAACTGATGCAAATGTAATGGGACATTGGTTCACTTCCTAATTCCTCCCTGAAAAATAAATTATAGCCTCCTAATGTTTCTTCCTTTGGATCTAAGCACAAGCAGATGTGTGGAGACAAGGAACTAAAGAGAATAAATTACCAGAAAGATGTGCAAACCAAAAGCCCGTTATGCACTGTCATCAACTTCAAGGTTGATAGTTTGAATTCCAATCATACCACACAGTTCTTATTAGAATCTTATTCGATACGTCCAAATCACAGAGAAATGAGATGGGCTCTGTCTTGCCTAATCTCATGTTTTCTTACTTGCTTTTTCTTTTTTTCTCTTTTTCTTTCTCTGTTTCTTTCTCTCTCTCTCTCTTTCTCTCTCTCTCTCTCACACACACACACACCTGCAAAGAAAAATAATAGACTTTGTTTTGATAAAATCATAAAATCCAAGATTGAAAGGAGTGTCTAAAGTCTCCATGTCGTGCATTCCAACTAATACAGGGTAGGTGTAATGGTTGGTCAAGTTCATTGTTAGAGGGGACAATCCCCATATGACCACCCACACTTCTGACATCAACTGCAAATTTTGGGGTCCCCAAGACAACCCTCAGTTTGGCTCTTTGGATAGAAGGATGACAGACCTCACCATTACACTCATGGTTATGGTTTATTATGTGGCAAGGATACAGATTGACATAGCAGCCAAGAGGAGAGGGATGTGGGACAGATAGAATCCAGGAAAAGTTACAAACACAGAGCTCTGCTGTCCTTTCCTTGTGGAGTTGTGGACAGCACTGAGCCTCACAGTCTTAGCTTGTGCAGAATGCCTGAAGCATCGCCAACCAGGGAAGCTAGCCCAAATCCCAGGGTTAGAGTCTTCATCTGGGGCTCCACAGTCAATGGCCCACAGAGTTGACCTCAATCTGTAGCCCCTCCAGAGGTCTGAGCTGATACTTCAAGACCCAAAGCTCCCACCCTTAACCATATTGTTAACAGCTAGTATGTCCATCTCATACCCTAAAAATCTCTGCTATGAATAGCCCCTACCCTAAATCACATTGCTAGATTGTCCGGTTACCCCAGGCTCCCCGGTACATAAACACATTCCTACTAGGCAGGACATTCCAAAGGCTAGTGTGCACCTCTCAGGAGCTGGGGACAAATGCCCCACTCCTCTTTGAGCAACATTAACCCTTTACTTTCATAGCAGGGCCCACTTCAAAAGTTGTTCTGTCTAAATTATGAGAAAAAAGCTAATGGTCTCTTAGCACTGTCTGTATGTGTGTGTGTAATTAAAACATTATATACGCCTTGAATATTTATCAGTATCGTGACTACGGAGCTTAGTTTTAGTTTTTTGGTGCCTCCTGAAATGTGTGCCTGATGAGATTGTGTCATTAGGCATTCTAGCCCCCACCCAGGCACCACATCTGACAATAGTATGAAAATATTATATATAGTGTGTATATATATATATATATATATAAAACGTAGTTAACATGCACATACAAAATTTTAACCAACTCTATACATGATATATAATTTATATATATATCTTTTATATATGTATAACGTTTTAAGCAACTATATAATATAGACATATGTATATGCATAAAATATAACATGTATATATATGTAATTTTTAATCTGTGTGTGTGTATATAGCTCCTAGATTTATAATGGGGTAACGCAGTGATAAAACCATCATAAAGTTGAAATATTGTAATTTGAACCTTCGTTAAGTCCAGATACTGTTTGTTTAACAATAGGGTTACATGTTTAACAATAGGGTTGCATCCTGATAAACCTATCATAAAGGCAAAAAAGTCCTAAATTGGCTGGGTGTGGTGGCTCATGCTTGTAATCCCAGTGCTTTGAGAGGCCAAGGCAGGAAGATCGCTTGAGGCCAGGAGTTCAAGACCAGTCTGGATAACATAGGAAGACATCATCTCTATTTAAAAAACAAAAATGTTAAGAATATCCGGGCCGGGTGTGGTAACTCACACCTGTAATCCTATTGCTTTGAGAGGCCGAGTCAGGAGGATTGCTTGACACAAGGAATTTGAGACTGGTCTGGGCCATATAGTGAGATCCTGTCTCTAGAAAAGATAAAAATTTAGCCAGGCATGGTGGCTCCCACCTGCAGCCCCAACTACTTGAGAGGCTGACGCAGGAGGATCCCACTGCACTCCAGCCTGGGCCACAAAGGAAGAGCCTGTCTTAAAAAAAATAATAAAAAATGAACCGTAAGTTGAACCCATCTTAAATGAGGGACCATCTATATATGCACATACATGCATACACATATGCATAATTTTTATATGTACAAATGCTATGTGTCTAAAAATATAATATATATGTATGCATAAAGAGAATTTTTAGCCAGCAGTGGTGCCCAGGACAGGGCTAGGGTGGGGAAATTGAGTCAACCGCTTTGAGCACAAAATTTCAGTGGGCACCAAAACTTCAGTGGTCAAAATATGAAATACTTCAATTCTATATCATAAAAAATCAAAGTGAATGAAAAAAATTGTGATTAACAAAAGATCCAAATTTTTAGTGAAGATAAATTCCCCTACTCTGAAAGAGTCTATTTTCATGTCCACATGCCCCTTTCGAGGCTAAAATATACCCACGAATGGCCAGGAAATGGATACACCTTTTTTCCTGTATTGCCTCGGGAATATTGTTGGGATAAAGAAGGTGATGTGGGGTGAAGACATCATCATTGGATTAACACACTGAGGGCTTAGCTGGGCTTCATTCGTGCTCTGCTGTTTCGGAACCACAGCAAGCTGGCGTTGAAATGACCACCTTCATCGTCATTTTCAATGGCTGTTCATGAACTGGAACGATACCAAGAGGACTGTTCTCTGGAGTAGTTTGCTTTTTGCAGAAAACTGGTTCCTAGTGTGTAATCCACAAGACCTGGATGAGTTTTTCTAATCTAGAAAGCAATAGTGGTTTCTGAGCCAAGGTTGGTGAGACAGGATTGGATGTGAAAACATGGAAGGGTTTTTTCTAAGACTTTTATCTATGCAAAAGAAGAGTAATCATTATATCAAAAGGACACCTGCACTCTTATGTTTATCATAGCACAATTCGTAATAGCAAAGTCATGGAATCAACCTAAGTGTCCATTAACAGATGATCGGATCAAGAAAATGTGGTGTGTATGTATATAGATAAACATAGATATGCATACACATATATTAGGTTGATGAAAAAGTAATTGCAGTTTTTGACATTAAAAGTAACAGTAAAAGCTGCAATTACTTTTGCACCAACCTAATAACAGCTATATAGAGGCACAGATATATAGTTATGTATAGATATATAGATGTATAGAGGCATAGATATATAGATATGTATAGATATATAGATGTATAGATAGATATATAGAGGTATAGATATATGGATATGTATAGATATATAGAGGTATAGAGATAGATATTTTTAAAATTTATTCTTTGTTACGGCTGCATAGTATTCCATGGTGCATGTATGTGCATACATCTGCGCACCCATGTACATACATATGTACATTCAAACTCCATGGAATACTACACAGCCATAAAAAAGAATAAAACCATGTCTTTTGCAGCAACATGGATGGAGCTGGAGGCCATTATCGTAAGTGAAATGACTCAGAAACAGTAAGTGAAATGCCTCATGTTTTCATGTGTAAGTAGAAGCTAAACACTGGGTACACATGGACATAAAGATGGAAATAAGAGCCACTGCATGTTTCTGCTTCTAAGTGGGAGGTAAATGGGCATGCACATAGACACAGAGAGTGGAATAATAGACACTACAGACTCAGAAGGGTGGGAGGGAAGTGAAGGATGAAAAATGACTTCATGGGTATAATGTACACTCTTCAGACCATGGGTACGCTAGGATCCCACACCTCACTGTCAGACAATGTAACAAGCCTGCATGTGTGCCCCTGAATCTAAAACAACATTTAAAAAGCATAAAAGTTACAAAAAATTAAAATTTTTTTTTAAAATTTAAATAATGCAGTGAAAGAGCCCAGAGGAGCTCTTTTCCAGGAACTTCAGGACTAAATCCAGAGACGCCACTGGTGTGTAACCCAGAAAGCTTCTGGGAGCACCATTCAAGGGAAAAACCGTGGTGGACGTGGAGCCAAGGGGGCTCTGGCTGTGGTTTCTCAAAACCTAGAATATACACAGAGAGAACTGGCGTGTCCCAGCAAGAATCAGGTTGAGATTTTACTACCAGAGTTCTGTGTTCAGACTATCAAACATGCCAATGCTACGGGTCTATAATCTGCTTGTAAAAGTGCAGTTTATAGGCGAAGAGTTACTTTGGGTGACGCACTCTAGCCTGAGCTGTGGCAATGACCCCTCCGAGGCCCTAAATGTGCTGGAGAACATGGACCATACTGAGACGTCTGCAGCGCGCCCTGAAACACACAATAAAGAAGATCCTGCACCCATACAGTAACCCCTTTTTCTCCTCTGACCATTTTCACAGGAACCGGGGAAGGAAGGACAGAGGGAACCCACCCTAGGGAGTGGAAGAAGAGTCCTGTTGGCAGGTGGCCTGGGTTGGGAAGGCCACCTCTACGTTTTCCATGGCCGCATTAGTATTGCTGCTCCTCAGGTGACAATACAAGTGCACGTGTGCTCAACGCAGCAAGCATAACTGTATCTCAAAGCCAACACCTTCCAAAGCAAACTCTCATGTATTTTCAGAATCAACTTTCTGGTTACTGTGAAATAACTAAAAACGGCTGGCTGTACACGGTGGCTCATGCCTATACTTCCAGCAATTTGGGAGGCTGAGTTGGGAGGATCGCTTGAGGCTAGGAGTTTGAGACCAGTCTGGGTAACACAGTGAGACCCCATCCGTACAAAAAATAACAAAAAAGTATTTTTTTAGCATGGTAGTGCATGCCTGTGGTCCCAGCTACTTGGGAGGCTGAGGTGGGAGAATTGTTGGAGCCCAGGAGTTTGAGGCTGCAGTGAGCCAAGATCACGCCACTGCACTCCAGCCTGGGGAGGGAGGGAGACTTTGTCTCAAAAACAAAACAAAACAAAAACATAAACTAGAAATAACTCTAAATTTGAAGAATTAATTCTCCAAAAGCCTCCTAAAAAGAACATAGCAGTATACTTGTCCTCTGAACCCCTTTAGGGTAAATTCTTCCAGCCTACTGGGTCTTCCAGTTGGCAAATAAGAAAAACCACGAAAAACATCTCCCCCCAAAAGAACTCTGTCTCTGAGAATATGTGCTGTAGTTACTTATTTGTGGTTTTCTCGTCTGATAAACTATGCAAAGCTAATCTTATTATTATTCTCATAATTATTTTGAGACAGGGTCTTGCTCTGTTGCCCAGGCTGGATGTGAACATGGCTCACTGCAGCCTCGACCTCCTCTTCACAATAAACCTTGCCACCACTCACTCTTTTGGTCCGTGCCATCTTTAAGAGCTGTAACACTCACCGCGAAGGTCCGCGGCTTCATTCTTAAAGTAAGCGATACCACGAACCCACCGGAAGGGACCAGCTCCGGACACATTTCGTGACCGGCTTCTTTCACTTAGCATTCTGTCTTGGGGATCGCCCATGCTATAACATGTCTGCACTCTTTTTCTTTTTTTTCTTTCTTTTTTTCTTTCTTTTTTAAAAGACTATTTTTTTAGAGCAATTTTTGGTTCACGGCAAAAGTGAGCGGAAGATACAAAGATTTCTCAGATACTCTCTGCCCTCTTCCCAAACAGCTTCCCCCACTATGAACATGCCTGACTAGAACAGTACATTTCTTACAATGAACATTTGTTACAATGATGAACACACACTGGGTTCATAACATAGCCCCAAAAGCCCAGAATTTACATTAAGGTTTACTGTGTCGCACATTCTATGGGTTTTGACAAACACATAATCACATGTATCCACCATTATAGCCTCATACAGAACAGTTTCCCTGCTGTAAACATTCTCTGCTGCACCTGTCAGAGGTGTCTGAACCAGAGCAACTCCATCTTGAATAGGGGCTGGGTAAAATAAGGCTAAGACCTGCTGGACTGCATTCCCAGGAAGTTAAGACATTCTAAGTCACAGTATGAGGTTGGAGGTCAGCATGAGATACAGGTCATAAGGACCTGGCTGATAAAACAGGTTGTAGTAAAGAAGCCGGACAAAGCCCACCAAAACCAAGATGCTGACGAGACTGACCTCTGGGCATCCTCACTGCTATACTTCCACCAGCACCATGACAGTTTACCAACGCCACGGCAAGGTCAGGAAGTTACCCTATGTGGTCTAAAAGGGGGAGGCATGAATAATCCACCCCTTGTTTAGCATATCATCAAGAAATCACCATAAAAATGGGCAACCAGCAGCCCTCGGGGCTGCTCTGTCTGTGGAGTAGCCATTCATTTATTCCTTTACTTTCTTAATAAATTTGCTTTCACTTTACTTTATGGACTCACCCAGAATTCTTTCTTGTACGAGTTCCAAGAACTTTCTCTTGGGGTCTGGGTTGGGCCTCTTTTCCAGTAACACTAACACCTCCAGCAGGCTCCTGGCATGCCCTAAGGTAGGACTTAATTCTCTGTAATACTGCCTTGGCAAGTCAAGAGCCACTTTGGGCCTTCCTGCCTTTTTATTTAAGCACCAGGATTGCTCCTTCTGGCTGGGGACAGAAGAAAATATCTTGCAGCCAAAGTATTGCAACAGAGACAGTTCCTTGGAAGCCTCCAGGGCTTTTTTGGTTTTTTCCTAATTCCTCCTTAAGTGTATCTGCCAAACAGAACCCAACTGAGCCTGTGTCCTCATCAAAGTCTCCCCAGCCCCAGGATAGAAGCCTCCAGCACTTCTTAAACTCTCCCTCCCTTCTCTCCACCTCTATTTGTGAGCTCATCATCAAAGCCTTTTCCTATTTATTAATCTGTTTTGTTTCTTTTTCAGTGTGCAAAGCTACTGTTATCCTGCTGCCTGATGGGGTTACCCTGCTAAGTTCTCTAAGCAATGGAACTGTTCTCCGAGGTTCATTTATACATGTGGAATTTTAAAACACTGGACAGGAAAGCCACATTGTAAACAAACTGAACATTAGTGAATTCCAATGCAAGCGTATCCGCTCTTTCAGGCTGATGATTTTGCAATGGCCCGAGTTCAAAGTAAAACATTCGTTAACAGATCTGATGTGCTGTAGGAAAAAAAATGAATGTTTTCCTAGGGAGAGTGTGGTTATTTTACTTTCCAGGGGGAAAAGTATAGGAGAAACCCCTTCACCTCTCCTAAGAAACCTCTCCAACTCTCATGCTCATCTTTTCCTCATCCCAGGGGAGAAGGAATGACTTTTTCTCTCTTGAGAAAGTTGGGTCCCAAACTGAGCATGTCCTCATTCTGACCTGCCTTCAGGGAAGGGCGGCTGCCTGTCTTCCCTGCTGTCTTAATCTCGAGGGCAGCAGATTCTGCCTCTATACTGAGATTTCTTCTACACAAAGCAACGAAGATGAGTTCAAACTCTTTTGCACAATTTCCACTGGCCTGTTGTATTAGTCAGTTTTCACTCTGCTGATATAACATACCTGAGACTGGGTAATTTATAAAGAAAAAGAGGTTTAATGGACTCACAGTTCCACATGGCCAGGGAGGCTTCACAATCATGGTGGAAGGCAAAAGGCACGTCTTACATGGCAGCAGGCAAGAGACAATGAGAGTCAGGTGGAAGAGGAAACCACTTATAAAACCAGCAGATCTTGTGAGACTTATTCACTATCATGAGAACAGTATGGAGGAAACCACCCCCATGATTCAATTATCTCCCACTGGGTCCCTCCCACAACACATGGGTATTACGGGAGCTACAATTCAAGATGAGATTTGGGTGGGGACACAGCCAAACCATATCACCTGGGTTGGGATGCAAGCTGAAAGGTCACACCCCTTGATCTATCTCCTATTTTTTACATTCTATTTCATCCAGATAAACTCTTCCAGAAGTTCATAGTAGGCAAAATAATCCTACAGTTTTGTCCTAGAAAGACGCTCAACTAGAAAAGCAGAGAGGACAGAAAATGTTTGGCTGTAATGTCACATACATAGGTCAGCAGGGAAGTCTGAGATCAAAGGTTTGGCAGGCTGTGCAGGGTCTAGATTTTATAGGAAAAAAAGTATGTGTGTGTGTATATATATATACATATATATACACACACACATTTTATGTATATATACATACACATACATAAATGCGTATGTGTATATATACACATATTTTTTATATATATATGGAAAAAGGTTAGCAGAGTTGGTTCCTGTATTAGTCTGTTCTCACACTGTTATGAAGAAATACCCAAGACTGGGTAATTTATAGAGGAAAGAGGTTTAATTGACTCACAGTCAATTCTGCATGGCTGGGAAGGCCTCGGGAAACTTACAATCATGGCAGAAGGTGAAAGAGAAGCAGGCACCTTCTTCACAGGGCAGCAGGATGGAGTTAGTGCAAACAGGGGAAATGCCAGACTCTCACAATACCATCAGATCTCGTGAGAACTCACTCACTATCACAAGAACAGCATATGGGGGAAACCACCTCCACGATACAATTGCCTCCACCTGGTCCTGCCCTTGACATGTGGGGATTATGGGGATTACAATTCGAGGTGAGATTTGGGTGGGGACACAGAGCCAAACCATGTCAGTTCCTCTGAGTCTCCGAAGGAGAGACTGTCTCATGCTTCCTCCCTCTCTTCTGGTAGTTTGCTGAGATCTTGAGCACTCTTTGGTTTTAGAAACGTCAGTTCTATCTCAGCCTTCATCTCCCCCTGGGTGTGTGTCTGTGTCCTAATTACCCCCTCCTCCTTTTTTTTTCCTTAAATATAGAAATGGGGTACCACCATGTTGATCAGGCTGGTCTCAAACTCCTGGCCTCAAGCGATCCACTCACCTGGGCCTCCCAAAGTGCTGGGACTACAGGCATGGGCCGCTGCACCCAGCCCAAATTCCATCTTTTTATTAGGACACTAGTCGTTGGATTTAGGACCCACCCAAATGACTTCATTTTAACTTGATGACATCTACAGAGACCTCACTTCCAAAGAAGGTCACTTTCACAGGTATTGGGGATTAGTACTTTATTATGTGAATTTGGGGGACAGGAGGTCACTATTCAAACCATAACCATGTGTTGTCCTTGAAGAAGAACATTGGTAATTATGCCAAGTGATAGAATTGCATATATCACAATATTTCGTTTCTGGTAGAAAACTTATTTATATCTGAATTATCTACAGTGAACACGTGTAGTCTGGTATTTCCATCTGTGGCTGGGGAAGGAATTCCAAGCCAGACTTGAGGTTTCACAGGGTGGCTTTCAGCAGCCAGGGGTGTGGAGTAGCTCTTAGCTCAGGCCATGTTACTCTCAGTATGGACATGAGACTCTATGCATTCAATCCTCTCTGTACAAAGAGCATCCCTAAGAGAAGGATCAGAGCTTGAAGAGTGAAGATTTATTAGATTATCTGTTGAAAAACAATGATTAGGAATTTGAACTATTTTTTTTTCTTTGAGACAGAGTCTCATTCTGGCTCCCAGGCTGGAGTGCAGTGGCACGATCTCTGCTCACTGCAACCTTCGCCTCTGGGGTTCAAGTGATTCTTCTGCCTCAGCCTCCTGAGTAGCTGGGATTACAGGCGTGAGCCACCACACCTGACTAATTTTTGTTTGTTTGTTTGTTTGTTTGTTTGTTTGTTTCTGAGACGGAGTCTTGCTCTGTCACCCAGGCTGGAGCGCAGTGGCGCGTGGTGTGATCTCGGCTCACTGCAACCTCCGCCTCCCGAGTTCACACCATTTTCCTGCCTCAGCCTCCCTAGTAGCTGGGACTACAGGTGCCTGCCACCACACTCAGCTAATTTTTTTGTATTTTTAGTAGAGACAGGGTTTCACTATGTTGGCCAGGCTGGTCTCGAAGTCCTGACCTCAGATGATCTGCTTGCCTCGGCCTCCCAAAGTGCTGAGATTACAGGCGTGAGCCACCGCGTCTGGCCCTGGGAACTTAAACTTTGTCTACATGTATGTGTGTTATTTACCAATATTAAAGTGAAGTTTTTTTCCAAATGAAATAATAGTTGAAAAAGACCTCCACTAAGCCGAATTTCTTTTTTTTTTTTCTTTTTGTTTTTAGAGACAGGGTCTCACTCTGTCCCCCAAGCAGGAGTGCAGTGGTGCCATCACAGCTCTATGCAGCCTCAATCTCCCAGGCTTGGGAGTGATCCTCCTGCCTCAGCCTCCTGAGTAGCTGAGACTACAGTGAGTGTCACCATGCCTAGTTAATTGTTTAATATTTAATTTTTCATAGAGATGAGGTCTCAGTATGTTGCCCAAGCTAGTCACAAATTTCTGGCCTCAAGCAATCCCCCGACCCTGGCCTCCCAGAATACTAGGACCACAGGCATGAGTCACTGCACCCAGCCTGAGTTTCTTATAAACACTATTTTGATATCTTTCATTACTTTTTCTTTTTTAGGCACTCTCCATTCTTTTATACATCTCTGTAGTGAAATAAATGTCGGCATAGACATCTTAACATCTGCTCTGCTAAGAATCCTCCTCAAAACTAACGTAAGTAAAAATAGATAATTGTATTTATGGGTATTTGCTTAAATGTCAACTTTGTTCCAGGGTGTATGTCCAAATGTAGAGTCAGCTTAGGAATATGGAATGATGCTCTGCTTTGTCTCATAAGTCAAATCTCCAGGATTCTTCTGAACTCCAGAGATTATGTTGGCCAGCTGGGCACGGTGGCTCATGCCTGTCATCCCAGCACTTTGGGAGGCCGAGGCAGGCGGATCACTTGAGGCCAGGAGTTCGAGACCAGCTTGGCCAACATGGGAAAACCCCATCTCTACTAAAAATACAAAAATTAGTCGGATGTGGCGGCACGTGCCTGTGGTCCTAGCTACTCAGGGGGCTGAGGCAGGACAATTGCTTGAACCCAGGAGTTTGAGGCTGCAATGAACTATGATTACAGCACTGCACTCTATCCTGGGCCACAGAGCAAGACCCTGTCTCAAAAAACAAAACAAACAAACACCAAAGACTACGTTGCAAGTACTGACAGGTGAAAGAGATTCACGCCCATCTCTCATGCCCATCCTCCAAGAGCCTTCCTTGGCGTGCCAAACTTCTACCATCCCACCTGGGCCCCTTTACTGTTTCCTGAGACCCCCATTCCCGCCATGTAGTTGTGCACTGCTTCCTGCAGAGCTGAGAAAAATAGCTCTTCTCCAGGCTTAGTCCTGGACTGTGTCTGTTCTTTGACGTTATCTTCAAAACTTGAAGTTCACGTGATTCTTTTTTGATTTAAAGAAAACATATATCCTGGCCGGGTGCAGTGGCTCAGGCATGTAATCTCAGCACTTTGGGAAGCTGAGGCAGGTGGATCACTTGAGGTCAGGACTTTGAGACCAGCCTGGCCAACATGGTGAAATCCCATATCTACTAAAAATACAACATTAGCTGGGCATGGTGGTGCACACCTGTAATCCCAGGTACTTGGGAGGCTGAGGCAGGAGGATTGCTTGAACCTGGTAGGTGGAGGTTTCAGTGAGCCAAGATCACACCACTGCACCCCAGGCTGGGCAATAGACTGAGACTCCATCTGAAAAAAAAAAAAAAAAAAGACATTATATTCAGAGAGAGAGAAAAAAAAACTCAGTGTCTTCCTCCAAATTCAATCCTGTCCACCAGTTTAAAGCAGAACTGTCCACTTCAATTCAGCTCATGAAAATGGGCTACATCCAGTAGGGGGCTGTGGAACTGTTAGAGGGGTAGGAGCATTTGCATGGTGAGACGCCAGGAGCAGTTCAGATGTGGTCCTGTTTTGTTTTGTTTTTTTACCACCTACACCTCATGGCTAGCCTAGACAATGCATTTCCAGTATTAGAGGCAGGAATGTCTAGACATTGATAGAGGAACCGCCAGAACCACTAATGAGAATGTGTTACACTGATTTGGGAGATGCCCAGAAAAGCAACAACGGAACATGTATGATTTGACCTCAGTAAGGAAAAGAAACATTTCTCTTTCTTTTTTTTTTTTTTTTTTTTTTTTTAGACAAGGTGTCTCTCTGTCACCCAGGCTAGAGTGCAGTGGTACAATCACAGCTCACTGCAGCTTCGATCTCCTGGGCTCAAGGATCCTCCTGCCTCAGCCTCACAAATACTACCGTGCCTGGCTAATTATTTTATTTTTTGCAGAGATGGGGTCTTGCTATGTTGCCCAGACTGGTTTTGAACTCCTGGGCTCGAGTAATCCTCCTGTCTTTTCTTCCCAAGTAGCTAGGACCACAGGCATCTGCACCACCATGCTCAGTTAACTATTTTCTATTTTTTTTTTGCAGAGATGGTGTCTCCCTGTATTGCCCAGGCTAGTGGTCTTGAATTCCCGGACTCAAGCCATTCTCCCTCCTTAGCCTCCCAAAGTGTTAGAATTACAGACATGAGCTACTGTGTGCAACCAGAAAGAAACATTTCTAAACTAGGAAAGACTTGCTCACGTAGCACAGGCACTGTGGGACATCTGACGTGGGCAGAGTGAGGCCAGAGGGTTGTGTTTTTAAGGAAGCCCGATTACTGAAAGAAACAACTACCAGAGGCTCCCAAACAAGCTTCTACTACTCTCTACTCAGCATTTTTGCCAAGACCCCACTCTGTCAAGAAAGCTTGAGCCTGTTAATCAGCAAGTCATTATTGAACTAGAGGCTAAAGTGGAACATTGCAAAGACCTGTTCTAATAAAACCAGGAATAAGATCATCAGCACTCTTTGTCCTGTTCATAGACTGTTTCTCCTGGGCTGAGATGCCCATGTCTTAACATCTCAAGCATAGATTGCTTTTCCTGGATGGAGACGCTCATGGCCCACCATTCGGTCATGGATTACTTTTCCCTGAAATCATAACATCACCACCCACTATCAGAGTCAGAGATTGTACTCTTATTGTTATTTATCATAAGAACATCCCTGCCCTCTCCCCTTGATTTTAGATATATGGTTATGAATAAATAACCCAGTGGCCCCACAACATTGACATATTTCCAGGTAGGAAAATCTTCCAAAAATCTTCAAATATGCGGTTGTCATTACTTAGAATAAGACAGAGCATTTATGTAGTTATTTGCTTTTTTTGAGACCATGGGCAGCCTACATGTATAACTTGAAAATGAGGAATTACAAAAGGGAAAATGTAAACCAAAATATAATATATTCATTACAGAAAGAGATAGTGATCGTTCGTTGCCTTAAGTAAAGACAGTGACTCATACAACAAATGCTGACTTGAATGGAGGTGTGAACATATCCAGATACGTGCAGTGTGTCACACAAGCATCTAATGAAATGAAACAAAGCAAATAAAAGACCTAAGTCCAAGCTGCCATATCTGTTGGAGACACATAACCATGGTTAGAGGCGAAAACATCCTACTCAGCTGAGAGAAGCCTGCACCTCTTTTTAAGAAATGAACTCTTTAATCCATTTGAGTCAGGAAACATTCAATTCACTTACGTTTTATGACTCTGTAAACTCAAAAATTATCTCCCAATCCACTTACGTTTTATGACTCTGTAAACTCAAAAATTCTCTCCCTAATTATAATGTAGCTTTGCATATACACTTCTTAATTGGAGAAGATGATTGCCTTAGGTTGATGCCTAGCAGTTGAAAGATTTACTGAATTAACATTATAAATGAATTTGAATAAACATATAGCTGACATTTTGGTTGTCGTTCAGAATCTTTTGCATGCAATCCAATGAATTCAGCATGAGGAAGTATCACGGAATTCAACAAACTAAAAACATAATTTTGACCCTGTTCAGTACAGGTAAATAGAATATGTGCAGTTAACCTAAAATATAATTCTCTGGATTAAACAAAAACGTAATCTAACAGTAAAAACATCATCTAACAGTAAAAACATAATTTTCTGGATTAAAAAAATTTTAGTACATTTTCTCTAAGGTTCTGTATGAAGCTTATCCAGTGATAACTGATCCCATCTCACCACTCTTCCAGGTGTTTGTAAGTCAGCTACACGATCGGCCAGTGGTCTTATCTTAAACCCCTTCATTCATTCACCAAGACAAAGGGGATCAGTGAAGTAGTAGAACCACCCAGCGTCATTAGCAAGGTCATCAGTTTGCATGCAGTGGCTCAACTCAAGCTGTTGAAGATGTATAGGAGATCCTACATACAAAAATGGACCTTTGTAAACTGTATCTTCTCCAAGAGCCTGAAGGTATTATTGCATTGACATTCTGTGAAGAACGACAATTTGGTTAAAAACAAATTTTGATTTCAGCTCCATGAAAAACTGTTTCCTAAAACAAGGGGTAGATTGGTTAAAACAAAGAAAGAAAAGAAAACCAGAACAATAACAGAGTCATTGGCAGGCATATACAATAGTCTTTTTTTCTTTCACATCTTCCCTCAATAATTACTTTGCCATGGAACAATGATCTGCCGATTAAGGTAACACAGATTGTTGTATTTCAGAGAAAAATTGTTGTATTTCAGGGGAAATACTGAGATCAGGCTAGAGGGTAATTGGGGTAAAGATAAAGTCAGAGGACTCAAAAACAATACCAGAAATGTGGAATCTGTTAGAAGATTTCTCATTCCTTCCGTTCATCACTGAGACCAGCACGATCTGAGGTCAGACCAGCGATGGAGCCATCATGCTGACTTCTTTCTTTCTTTTATTGTGAGGAATTTTGGTTCTGGGAATGAGAAGCTTAAGTAACACATGTCTAAAATTCCTAATCCTTCACAGGTCAGCCTTCACTGTTCATTAAGCACTTTAGGAGCTTGTGCTTTGAGTCGGTGGCTGGGAAAGTTCACTTCACTTCCCAAACTGGATTTCATAATTCCATTAGCAGATCCCCTTGGCTAATACAGTTACCGTTGAAGGTTCCTTTTTCTCTCTCTCTCTTTCTCTCTCTTTTTAAATTCAATCTTTTTCTCTCTGGATATTCTTATTTCATGAAGTCTGGATTTCTTTTAAAACCCTCTAGCATGCCTTATTAAAGATTTACATGGAATAGGTAATATTCTGTATAAAAACGCACTTTACTACTTATTCCTGACTTAAAGAGTGAATCATTCCTTTTTTTTTAAAATGCCTGAATGAAAATTCACCTGGAATGACCCGTAGAAGTCAACACCTCATTCTCAAAGATTTATTGAAAACAAAACATAAAGTTGTATTCTAAACAAAGAATAGAAAGGAAGAAAATCTCTATATTACAAAACAAAACAGGGGAAAATTATGTAGTTTTTTTCTCATACAGGACTCAGAGAATTTCATTAAGAACAGTCAAGATAACTCAGGTCCGACTTTTTGTTTTGAAGCTGAAAAAGCTGAAATCTAGAGATAAGGTGATCTGTTCAGAATCCTACAAAGAAGGCGACGCACCAAACTGAAAGGCTTCTCATCAGAGCTTAATTTCTTTTCATCCTGCTTCGCTGTACGTGGGAGTCTTGTGTGACTGATATGTTAAAAAATAAGAGGCCAGGCACAGTGGCTCCTATCTGTAATCTCAGAACCTTGGGAGGCCGAGGTGAAAGGATGGCTTGAGGCCAGGAGTTTGACCCCAGCCTACGCAACATAGTGAGGCCTCCCCCACCCAATCTCTACAAAAAATTAAAAACTTAGCTGGGCATGGTGATGCACAGCTGTAGTCCCAGCTACTGAAGAGGCTGAGGCAGGAGGATCACTCGAGCCCAGGATTTAGAGGCTGCAGTGAGCGGTGATTGTACCATTGCACTCCAGCCTGGGTGGTAGACGAAGATCCTGTCTCTAAAAAAAAAAAAGAAAAGATAAGATAAGATAAGAAAAGAAAAGAGATTGAATATTGCTTAATCAGTTAATCCCTAACCTGTAATGATATACAGCTTTCGAGGTCCTCACATTTTCATTAATTTTCTCTATTTATCGTACTTTTCCATCCCCCTTTTCTTTTTTCTTTTCTTTTTTTTGAGAGAGAGTCTCCCTCTGTCACCCAGGCTGGAGTGCAGTGGTATCATCTCAGCTCACTGCAACCTCCACCTCCCAGGTCCAAGTGATTCTCATGCATCAGCCACCGGAGCAGCTGGAATGACAGGCGTGAACCACAGCACCAGGCTAATTTTTGTATTTTTAGTAGAGACAGGGTCTCACCATGTGTGCCAGGTTAATCTCGAACTTCTGGCCTCAAGTTATCCACCTGCCTCGGCCTCCCAAAGTGCTGGGATTACAGGCGTGAGCCACAGCGCCCAGCTCAAATTTACTTTTACAGTGTCTGCTTTTAAAACTGTGCACCGAAAATTCAGGCTGTGTCTATTTTCTTTGATACAGTAGATTCGTGTGTGTGTGTGTGTGTGTGTGTCCACGTGCGCACGTGTGTTTGTGTGTGTGCTGTTTGGTTAGCCATTATTTTACCATCTTCTCCCTAAATTATACACCCTAAATTCCAGCTCCCCTTTAAGTGAGCTGTGTCGGCTCTGTGTCTGTAGGGTGCATTCTATTTGCTTTTGTGAATCTGTCTGTCACTCTCACAGATGACGCCACTTCTGCAAGATCAAACACATTTCTCATGACTGCACCACTGTCCGTATTTCTTTCCTGGAAGCTTTACGTCACTGTCTTAGATTAGCTCATTTATTTCCCACCGACTCAGGCCTTCGCACCAACAAGGTGCCCTTGCCATTTCTGCAATTGAAAATACGTCTTCCTCTTTGAAGTCATCCCATTAAAACCTTTCCTGAATCGCAATGAATGCGTCCTGTTGTTCTTTGATATTTTCCAACAGAAGCAGGGATCTTCGTCTTTGATCAAATGTCTCATTCTCTTTTTCATAAATTCTTCCCAAATTTGTATGTCCTTACCTATGGCCAAATCATGTAATTTTGAGTAATCAATTTTGGCTACTTTCATGTGATACTCAGTTAAAGGTCTTATCATTTCCAGGCAATAGTATCCACTATGTTTTGTAAATATTATTATTACTTTAATTATGTAATTAGGTGTTACTGAGGCAGGGTCTGAAATGCAGCGGTGCAGTCACAGCTCACTGCAGCCTTCACTTCCTGGGCTCAGGTGATTCTCCTACCTCAGCCTCCCAAGTAGCTGGGACTACAGGCGCATGCCACTACGCCCAGCTAATTTTTGTATTTTTTTGTAGAGATGGGGTTTCTCCATGTTGCTCAGACTGGTCTCAAACTCCTGGTTTAAGCAATCCTCCCACCTCAGCCTCCCAGTGTGTCAGGATTACCGGCGTGAGACACCGTGCCCAGCCCAAATATTATTATTTTTTATTGCTCAAAATGGTAAAATCACAGATATAATTAAAGAATATAGTATGACATATAGTATCTGTGATCTCACAACCCAGAAAGTCAATGTTAACATTTTGGAAAATTCTTTTAAAAAATACTGGTTTGGGGCCAGGTGCAGTGGCTCATGCCTGTATTCCCAACACTTTGGGAGATCAAGGTGGGAAAATCACCTGAACTCAGGAGTTTGAGACCAGCCTGGGCAACATGGCAAAACCCTATCTCTACCAAAAATACAAAAATTAGCTGGGCGTTATGGTGTGCGCCTATAGTCCCAGGTACTTGGGAGGCTGAGGTGGGAGAATCACTCGAGCCTGGGAGTTTGAGACAAGCCTGGACAACATAGTGAGACCCCCTCTCTACAAAAAAAAATACAAAATTAGTTGGGTGGTGATGTGCACCTGTGGTCCCAGCTACTGGGGAGGCTGAGGCAGGAGGATTGCTTGAGCCTGGAAGGTGGAGGTTGCAGTGAGCTGAAATCGCACCACTGCACTCCAGCCTGGGTGACAGAGCGAGACTCCATCTAAAAAAAACAAACAAACAAACAAAAATATATATAGCTTTTGTAAAAGAGTGAATCAATCCTACTTTATTAAAGTCTATAAATGGCTGTTTTAAAAACAGGGAAATGATATTTTACACAATCCTATTTATCTTTTTTTTTTTTTTGAGATGGAATCTCTCTCTGTCGCCCAGGCTGGAGTGCAGTGGCACAATCTCAGCTCACTGCAGCCTCCGCCTCCCGGGTTCAAGCCATTCTCCTGCCTCAGCCTCCCAAGTAACTGGGATTACAGGTACGTGCCACCACGCCTGGCTAATTTTTGTATTTTCAGTAGAGATGGGGTTTCACCATGTTGGCCAGGCTGGTCTCGAACTCCTGACCTCAGGTGATCCCCCCGCCTCAGCCTCCCAAAGTGCTGGGATGACAGGCGTGAGCCCAGCCCCTACTTATCTTTTAAATGATCACTGTGGTTCCCTCCTAGTGACACAAATGGCTAAACAAATGCACTCACGCTTGCTCTTACCATTGGCACATGGAAATGCAGGTTAAAAACACAGTCACTTAAAAAATGAAACCTCAGAGTCCTAGACCTGAAGACAGAAACTGCAGCCAGAGTAATAAATATGAACTAATTCCCTAGCAACTGCTTGACATCACAGAAGACGGAGGGTTCACACAGACTAGAAATGAAACCTCCCCAACAGAGAGACAAAAAAGCCAAAAAGCTGAAAATTAGTTCCCTCAAGAAGCCCAGGGTAACCGCTCAAAGAGTTCACCTTGCCTGCTACCTAGACAGAGTGGATTTATCCAGATAGGGGAATTGCAATAGAGAAACAGTAATTCACGCAGAGCAGGCTGTGCAGGAGACTGGAGTTTTATTATTGCTCAAATCAGTCTCCCTGAGCATTCTGGGATCTGAGTTTTTAAGGACAACTTGGTGGGTCTGGGGAAGCCAGTGAGCCGGGAGTGCTGACTGGTCACGGATGAAATCATAGGTAATTGAAGCTGTCCTCTTGCTGAATCGGTTCCTGGATGGGGGCCAGTTTATTGATCTGAGTGGTGCCAGCTGATCCATCAAGTGCAGGGTCTGCAAAATATCTCAAGCACTGATCTTAAGAGCAGTTTAGGGAGGGCCAGAATCTTGTAGCCTCCAGCTGCATGACTCCTAAATCACAATTTCTAATCTTGCACCAATGTTAGTCCTCAAAAGGCAGTCTAGTCCCCAGGCGAGAAGAAGGTCTGCTTTGGAAAGGGCGGTTATCATCTTTGTTTTAAACTATAAACTAAGTTTCTCCCAAAGTTAGTTCAGCCTGTGCTGAAGACCAAGTTCTGCCCTGACCACCTTGGACAAAAATCATCAGGACTTCTTGAGGTTGTGTCACCAGTGTGTGCTTAACTTTGGCAAAATAAGCTCTAAATTGACTGAGACTTCTCTTAGATATTTTGGTTCAAAGTATCAACATTGCTTTATCAATTGTGACAAATATATTACACTAATTTGAGACTGGAAAATGGATTGAATGAGACGGTATAAATGAAAAATAAAATTCTAAGCGTCCCAGCCAGGCACAATGTCTCACACCTGTAATCCCAACACTTTGGAAGGCCGAGGCAGTGGATCACTTGAGGTCAGGAGGTCAAGACCAGCCTGGCCAACATGGCGAAACCCCGTATCTACCAAAAATATAAAAAATTAACCAGGTGTGGTGGTGCACACCTGTCGTCCCAGCTACTCGGGAGGCTGAGGCAGGAGAATCGCTTGAACCTGGGAGGCAGAGGTTGCAGTGAGCCGAGATCACACCACTGCACTGCAGCCAGGGTGACAGAGCGAGAGACCATCTCAAAAAAAAAAAAAAAAACATTCTAAGCCTCCCACTCCCAGTCATCTGATGGACCCCTCCTCTTGACAAGGGCTTTCTAAGCTAACCTGAAAAACTGGTTCAGGCCATGGCAGGAAGGGAAGGTCCGACAAGCTTCATTATACCCTCCTCCCTTTTGGAATTCAGGAAAAGCTGACTAGCATTAACATCACCACAGCCCTTAAGTTTGGTAAGAAATATTTACAATCTATTCTCTCTGAAGCCTGCTACCTGGAGGCTTCATCCACATCATATTAATAAAACCTTGGTCTTCACAACCTTTTATCATCGTAACCCAGACATTCCTTTCTATCGATAACTCTTTCAATCAATTGCCAATCAGAAAATTTTTAAAACTACCTATGACCCGGAAGCCCCCCCACCAGCTTGGAGTTGCCCTGCCTTTCTGAATTGAACAAATGTACATCTTCCATGTATTTGATTAATGTCTCATGTCTCCCTAAAATATAAAATGAGGCTGTGCTCCAGCCGCCTTGGATCTCCTGAAGGTCGTGTTATCAGAGGTGTTTGTACCGGAGCAATTCCATCTTGAATAGGGGCTGGGTAAAATAAGGTTGAGACCTACGGGGCTGCATTCCCGGGAAGTGAAGGCATTCTAAGTCACAGGAAGAGACAGGAGGTTGGCACAAGATACAGGTCACAAAGACCTTGCTGATAAAACAGCATACCTTAAAGAAGCCAACCGAATCCCAACAAAACCAAGATGGCGATGAGAGTGACATCTGGTTGTCTTCAGTGCTCATTACACACTAATTATAACGCATTAGTGGCTAAAAGGCACTCTCACCAGCGCCCTGACAGCTTACACATGCCATGGCAACATCGGGAAGCTACCCTATATGGTCCCAAAAGGGGAGGAACCCAGGTCTGGGAAATGCCCACCCCTTTCCCAGAAAACTCATGAATAACTCACCCCTTGTTTAGCATATAACCAAGAAGTCTTAATAACAAGAAGTATAAGCAGTTAAGCAGCCCACACCGCTGCTCTGCCTATGCAGTAGCCATTCTTTTATTCCTTTAGTTTCTTAATAAACTTGCTTTCACCTTACTCTACGAACTCACCCTGAATTCCTTCTTGTATGAGGTCTAAAAACCCTCTCTTGGGGTCTGGATCGGGACCCCTTTTCTGTAACAGTGTCACGGGCCATTAATCACTCATATTTGACTCAGCATAAATTTCTTCAAATATTTTACAGAGTTTGACTTTTTGTCATCAACAAGGCTATATAAGACCTCTCTGTATTTTCTGGTTATTTTTCTGTAAGCCTAAAAATGCCCTAAAAATAAAGTCTATTATCTTAAAGCAAACCAAAACAAGAAAAATGAATGCCCTTTATTTGTGTACTTGTATTTTTACTAGAAAACTTAGCTTACAAATGAAGATACTGAGTTACTCTCACTCTTCATCTCTGGTACATGTAGATTCTCTGCAGCGAAACAGTTTAATGGTGCTCATGCGTCCCCATGTGCAAATAATAGCCCTCCTTCCCCAGCCCTTGCACTGATGGAGGATTTCATGCATGATTAAGCCCCGTGGTTCTCTTCCTGCTCACCATGGGGGCTGCCTGAAAAGTCCACGGGAGGTCAGCACACAAAAAGAAGACCAGAATTCTGAAGTAGCCCAACCCAAGGATTCAATACCTTTACGTGGCTTCATTTGCATCCTTAGGTGATAATCTACTTCAGTTAAGAACACTGCTTTCTAACTGAAGCTTGCTGACTCAGACAGATGCTTGCAAACAATTTTTTTGCTCCCTACAAAGTGATGTGATGTGTCTCCTCTTTGCCTTATGAATATTCCTTATTCATGAAAGCAGACTGACTAAAATTTGACGTCCAGTCCAGTCACCTTTCTTTCTTGGTCTGTATAACAAAAAGGAAACTATTCATTAAAAAAGAAAACAGAGAGGTTCAATGTGTAAACAGAACCCTCTTTCTTCTATGAGACTGTGACTAATCAGGAGGCTACATGAAATGTAATCCATTTCCAGCTTGCAGACAAAACAGTTGGCCACGCTGGAGCCACTTGCTCCCCTCTCTAAGCCTTCACCTTTTTACTGGCAAAATAAATTTGCAAATGAGGATACTAATAATCACCAAGAATGATGATGAAGACCTTAACGAGTATTGGGTCATATTTGTAGCAGTATTTTTTGTAAAAGGGATGGTATCCTGATTAACGGCTGGTAAACTTTCATTATTGATAGTAATTACTTTATCAAAATGATGTTCACCAGACAAAGCTTCTCTGTCTCCGTCCAAATCCTTCCTTGTGTATGCTTGCTCTCACCTGTCCTACCTTTCCAGAGATCAGGAAGCCAAAACTTGTAGGGCATTCTATCCCTGTTTGTCCTTTACACAGCCAATTCTTCCTCCAATTGTAAGATACATAAGTTGCAAAATGTTATCATTGAATGCTATTCTCAGGAGGAAATGCTTCCTGTGTTAGCCAGAGTTCTCCAGAGAAACTACCAATAGGAACCAGGAGGAGATAGAGAGATATGTGATACAAAGTTGCAAGTGTAACAAGCTATGCTAGTGCCTTCTGTTTGCCAGGGGAATGTCACAAAATCCCTGACTGAGTGACATAGCCCAGCCCTGTGGAAGAATGCCCTGAGGGTGATAAATGGGATAAATCGAGCACAGTTTCCCACATCTCTTGCCTGAATCACTGCATTTTTAGAAATGATGGTTTCAGTGCTCCTAGTCCCTTCCCCTTCCCATACGTAATGTCTGGCAGGATTAATGACTATGCCTCCGTAATCTATAACCAGTTGTTCCCTGGCACCCAAACCTTGATGAGAACTGGCTCTAATGTAACATCTGAGCACATCTGAGCCCCTGCAGAACTTCTACCACCTATGTATAAGCTATGGGCTGAAACACTGTTTTGGAGCAGTCTAACAGAAACTCTGGAAGATTCTGGGATTGCAATCTTCACTAAGATACTGAATAAAACTAATTATTTAAAAGCCTGATTTTTCCTTTTTTTAAGGTTTTTTTTTATTTTTTAAATAGAGACAGGGTCTCACCATCTTGCCCACGCTGATCTTGAACTCTTGGGCTCAAGCAATCCCCCCGCCTTGGCTTCCAAAAGTCCTGGGATTACAGGTATGAGTCTCCATGCCTAGCCCTGATTTTTTTGTTTAGCAGATAGATGCATAGATAGATGATTGATAGATACGTACATAGATAGATGATAGATAAGATACACAGATGATAGACCCAGGGCATATATGTTATCATATATATGGTAGACTCCCCTTTCACCTGGAGGAATAGACCCAGGGCATATTTTACCTGATATATGGTAGACTCCTCTTCCACCTGGAAGAACAGACCCAAGGCATATTTTATCATATATATGGTAGACTCCCCTTCCACCTGGAGGACTGGAGCCAGGGCATATATTATCTTATATATGGTAGACTCTTCTTTCACCAGAAGGACTGGACCTATTGAGTGTCCTTGGGATGTATTGGTTAATTTTATATGTCACCTTCAGTGGGCTATGGTATCCAATTGTTTACTCAAACCAGTCTTGGTGTTGCTGTGAAGTTATTTTGTAGATGTGATTAACATCTACAATCAGTTGACTTTAAGTAAAGGACATGACCCTCCATCATGTAGAGCTTCATCCAACCAGTTAAAAGCCTTAAGAATAAAGACTGGGGTCCAACCTGGGCAACATGGCAAAACCCCGTCTCTACTTAAAATACAAAAATTAGCCAGGCTTGATGGCCTACGTCTTTAATCCCAGGTACCGGGGAGGCTGAGGCATGAGAATTGCTTGAACCCGGGAGGCAGAGGTTGCAGTGAACTGATATCGCACCACTGCACTCCAGCCTGGGCAACAGATTGAGACTCTGTCTCAACAACAACAAAATAAAGACTGGGGTTTTCCAAAGAAGAACAAATTCTGTCTCAAGACTACAGTATAGAAATTATGCCCGAGTTTCCGGCTCAATGCCCTGCAGAATTAGGAGTCGAGGTTGCGACATCAATCTTACCTGAATCTCCAGCCTACCACCATGTCTTGAAGATTTTAGACTTTCCAGCTCCCACAATCGTGTGCCAATTCCATAAAATAAATCTCTACGTACTTCTATATCCTATTGTTTCTGTTTCTCTGGAGAACCCTGACTACCATTGCAAAACAAAAACGACCGACCCATCATCTCAAATGCTGTAGCACTGGCAGTGTCCAAGGAAGAGGTAAGTTGTGCAGGCAAGTCATTCAAAACATAGTCCAAGGAAGTGCCTGAAAAGGGGGACACATTTAGAATTATGGAATTCCAGATGAGGAGCGGAGCGTCCATTTTTATATGAATCTATTTCACAACTTGAGAGTTTTCCAAGTCAGTGGGCTTTAGCATGGGAGGACGTCCAGTAGATTTGGAGGTTATGGGGACTTTGCTGACCAAATCCCCATGCAGTCAACACTACAATAGAAAACCTCACTGGGTGGATTTAACGATGTCACTGTGGACATGAGTCTACTGCTGTATGTAAGGTAATGTATGTCCTGGCTGCAGGAGGAAGGGGAATCTATCATGTATATAATAATATATGTCCTGGCTCTAGTCCTCCAGGTGGAAGGGGAGTCTACCATATACATGGCAATATATGCCCTGGGTATATTAGGGTTCTCTAGAGGGACAGAACTAATGGAATATATATATGGAAGTTTATTCAGTAGTAACTCGCACGATCACAAAGTCCCACAATAGGCCGTCTGCAGGCTGAGGAGCAAGGAGAGCCAGTCCCAGTCCCAAAACTGAAGAACTTGGAGTCCAATGTTCAAGGGCAAGATCCAGCACGGGAGAAAGATGTAGGCTGGGAGGCTAGGCCAGTCTCTCTTTTCACATTTTTCTCCCTGCTTATATTCTAGCCGAGCTGGCAGCTGATTAGATTGTGCCCACCCAGATTAAGGGGAGGCCTGGTTTTCCCAGCCCACTGACTCAAATGTTAATCCCCTTTGGCAACATCCTCACAGACACACCCAGACTCAATACTTTGTATCCTTCAATCCAATCAAGTTGACATTCAGTATTATCCATCACACTGGGTCCTCCCGGTGGAAGGGGAGTCTACCATATATATGATAATATATACCCTGGCTTCAGTTCTCCAGGTGGAAGGGAAGTCTAACATATATAGATAATATACACTGTGGCCAGGCGCAGTGGCTCACGCCTGTAATCCCAGCACTTTGGGAGGCCGAGGCGGGCAGATCACGAGGTCAGGAGATTGGGACCATCCTGGCTAACACGGTGAAACCCGTCTCTACTAAAAATACAAACATTTAGCCAGGCGTGGTGGGGGGCGCCTGTAGTCCCAGCTACTCGGGAGGCTGAGGCAGGAGAATGGCGTGAACCCAGGAGGCTGAGCTTGCAGTGAGCCGAGATCATGCCACTGCACTCCAGCCTGGGTGACAGAGGGAGACTCTGTCTGAAAAAATATATATA
>NW_026652282.1:759960-777598 GCF_009828535.3 Hylobates moloch
TTTTTTTTTTTTTTTTTTTTTTTTTTGTAGGAATGGGGTTTTGCCATGTTGCCCTCTCGAGCTCCTGGGCTCAAGTGAGCCTCTCGCCTCCCAAAGTGCTGGGGTTACAGGTGTAAGACACAGCACCCAGCCCTAATTCACTTTTGAAAGACAAACCTTTCCCCTGGGTTAAAATGTTAAGTGTATTTTTAGAGCTCCAAGTGTTTTTGGCTTGGATGTAGACATTGTAGCTTCTTTAACAAATCCCTTTTTCTTTTTGCTTTCCATTTAGTCAAAAAACAATTCTGGGAAAACCAAACATGACCTCATTATGATGTGCTGGAGTTTCCTGTTCTTCAAAAATTTTAGTCATGATTTGCTTGGTCTCACAGTGTCTGGCATTTTTTCTAGTGCAGGCAAGAAGTGGATGAGTTTCTAATTCATCAGATCTGGTAATATGAACTGTAGAACTTAGGCATCCCCTATGGTAAAGAAGACATGAAATCATCATCAATTTCACTAATCAAGACCACTTTTCCTTCCTTATTCATCTTCATGGCCATCAATGCCTCTTGCTCACGATCCTATAAATCAATGGTGTTGAGAAAATCTGTAAAAATTGCAGAAAGAAGATATTAATAACTTGTGTATGCATAGTAGTCCATGGTTTTCTTCTCATTTAATTCCTTGTGAAGAAGATATAGTTACTGTGGAGATGTGTTACAAAGGAGCATGCTTGTGTGTGGTGAGGGCATAGATCTACTTTCAGGACTCTACTTTTATTTTCTACCCTATTCTAAAATACCTCTACTGTTTTTTTTCCCCAGAAAACAATATAACTGCCAAGCTTAAGGAGAAGTAAGTTATAAATCCTCCCTAACACAAGCCACTCTTTATTCAAATCTAACTATATTTTGAATCAATATTATTTTTGAGGACCAATAATTCTTGATCACCAATTACACACACACACTCTTAAAATCAACCATAGCCCCTAAATCCCCATTGCCAATGCTCTAATATCACCTCACATGTGTTCATTTGTATATTGTTTTTCTCCTTTTTCTAGATCTGACTTCTACCTGAACTGGTCATATAACTGGCATACGTTGGCCAGCTCCAGACAAATTTATAAACTAAGTAAATTTCTCTCCCCCTCTCCAACTTCTGCTGCCTCTAAATTCAACCACTTTATGCTTTAAAATTCACCCTTGCCTCTCCCCTGCTCACAATGCAGGTCTTTGTTCTGTCACTCATGAGAGAAGTAACCTGAGATGCCAGTTCACAATGAGGTATTAAGGGCTTTGAGGTGTATAGAAAGCCTCCCCAAACACCCAGAGTTCCAAGTCTGTGGAAGAATAAAAACACATGCAATCACGACACATGTTTTTCATCTAAAGGACTAAAATAATTCAAAGGAGGTCAGCATTTTAAAAATTAATTAGCGCTTTGCCTTTTGGTGAAAACCAAGGATTCGTCTGTTTTGCAGAAAACTGAGGTCATGATTTTTTTTTACTTCTTTCTTTTTCTTGTTCTTTTTCTTTTTCATTGAAGCAGATGGTTTGCATTAAAAAATGATCTTTGCTAAGGGAATTCCAGTCTTTGGGGAGAGTCCTCAAAATGAAGTTTCGGGAGATGCCACGCCAATCTCAGCCAATTTGCAGAAAATAACCCTACACAGCAAGACACAAAGGCAGCTCACATTTCTGTCCTGCAAAATACTAGGAGGCAACGAGTCTCAAGGTCACCAAGAGGGGCAGCTTCTGTCTCTAGCCAGATCCTGGTAATTCCCCAGGAGCTTACTAGGGAACTTGGACATGCAGTCTCTTTCTGGAGCCAGAATGGCCATCACGGATTCAGCTGATTCCCTCCATTTCCAGAGCCCAGAAAGCCTTCTGAGGTACCAAGAGTGCAAATCTTGGTTAGCCCTGTGCTTCCCCAAAAACGCATGCTCTCTGGGAGCAGTTCTCTAGATAAGCCACGCACCCAGTGACCTCATCACTTGCCTCTGATAGTCTATGCCCCTAGTCCCACCCACAATCCCCAAGTCCGTTCTGCTCTGTGCTGTCTCTGCCTCTGAGGCAATTCTTCAGAGGGCGTTCCATTCCTCGGGTCTCCTCAGTAGTCTTGTTGCACGGTTTATAAACTCCCTAAATCCTACACATTGTAGGAGAGAAAAAGTAAGATCCTTTCCTCACCCATCACAAGGTTAATGGCTGAGACCCTGATAAGAAAAGACAGATTAGCCAGATACAAGAAAGCATATATATTTATGTAGTTTAAATTGTATGTGATACAGGAGCTTTTAGGATAAAAACCTAAAGACCCAGGGAAAACTATAGAGAGAGAGATGGTGTCTGGCTCTGTCTCCCAGGCTGGAGTGCAGTGGTGCAATCTCGGCTCACTGCAACCTCTGCCTCCAGGGATCAAATCATCCTCCCACCCCAGCCTCCCGAGTAGTGGAGGCCACAGGCATGCACCACCTCACTCGGCTAATTTATATATATATATATTTTGTAGAGACAGGGTTTCGCCATGTTGCCCAGGCTGGTCTCGAACTCCTGAACTCAGGCAATCCACCCTGCCTCAGCCTCCCAAAGTGTTGGGATTAGAGGCGTGAGCCACCATGACCAGCCAGAAAACTATATTTTTGTGGACGATCACACAGAAGTGTGATTGAGGGACAACAGGACGTGATCCAATGAGACTAAACTGGGGTGGGGGGAACTTAGCAAGGGCTGCATGTTAAGATTCTTCTCTGTGTCTGTGTCTTCAGAAATAAAGATGCTCTTTCTCTCTGGAGATAGAGAGGGCACTTCTTGAATTAAGGTCCTAGGACCTGCTTCAGGGAAAGGTTAGAGAACTCTTCCCAGGTTTCTTGACTTGCTTCAGGGAGCAGAGTGGTCAGAGGAGGCTTCCTGATGCCTGTGCATCTGCTGAACTCTTGCTGATGAGTGGCAGGTGGAAAGGCTACCGTGAGCAAAAGAAGGGAGTAGAGGTTCCTAGCAGGAAGGTGGGGTTCCAGACCAGCCTGGGCAACATGTTTCAGGGGAAAAGGCTGAGGGAAAGGTGAGAGTAAGTTTTCTCCTGCTGTTGTTGTTTTTTTTTTCAAATGCCAAAATGCTGTATTTTGGGGTAGTGTGTGCTGAACTCCATCAGACTCCCCTTCTGCGTGCATAACGTGTTGGACACACTGGCCTCCCAGTTCCATGATTAACCTCCCCAGCCATCCCGATTCCATAAGGCACTTCCAGAACCACTGTTTGCCTGTCATCACTCAAGACGCATAACACAAGTAGGTCTTCCTGCAATTCCAGTTCTCAGTGATCCCCACGGGACCTGCCATCTGAACTCATGGAAATGCCAGTCGTTGACTCTCCCACTTCCTCTCTGTGAATACACCCTCTTCAACTTTCGATTTAATTATTTTCTAAGTTGGAAAATTGTGTTTCTCGTTCAACAAGGCTATCTGACCATATGTGGACTTTGCATCTCCTCTGCACCTCTATTATTTATTTTGCTTTATTCTTTCTTTCTTTCTTTCTTTCTTCTTTCTTTCTTTCTTTCTTTCTTTCTCTTTCTTTCTTTCTTTCTTTCTTTTTCCTTTTTTTTTGGAGTCAGAATCTCACTCTGTCATCCAGGCTGGATTGAGGTGATGTGATCTCAGCTCACTGCAACCTTGAACTTCTGGGTTCAAGCCATCCTTCCACCTCAGCTAAAAATAATTCTCACACCAAAGTGGCATATTTGGAGATGACATACTCTGATGCCTTTCAGAGTATTTAGGGAAATATAACACACACACATACTTTGTAAAATTTTATTTAAAAATTATGCATTTGTATTTGTCATTATATTCACTGATTCAGGGACACATCTGTTGAGACTTAACTAAGTAACCTAGAAGAGAAGTCATAAAATTTTGTCCCAAAAGCCAAATCTGGCCCACAGCCTGTTTGTGTAAATAAAGTTTTATTTAAACACAGCCACACCTATACATTTATATATTGTGCATGACTGCTTTTACAGTATAACGATAGAGTTGTGTAGTTGCAACAGAGACTGAATGGCTCACCAAGCCAAAAACATTTACTATTTGGCCCTTTGCTGAAAGTGTTTGCCAATCCCTGAACTAGAAGATTAAATGGAAGAAATATCTGAAACTCAGAGTAACAATACAGAAATTAAAACCATGGAGGAAAAGGCAAAAAACTTGAATGACATATTTGGGAGAGCAGCAATGCGATACTCACACATCACAGTGTGCAAAAAAATGGAACAGATGCAGGAGAAAGAATGACGAAACAAGTCATAGAATAAAAATTCCCTGAGGTCAAAACACTTAAATAACTATTGTTCCTAGCATATGTTCTCAAATCCTTATCACTGAGAGAAGTAATATACAAATGGACGGTGACTAGGCTATATATAAAGACAGAGGTCTAACCTATAAACTGTAGTAACCCATCCAGGAAGCCAATAGGAAGCCCTGTAACAACCAGCCCAAAATGTCCAAAACTTGATCAATGACTATGAGCTTCCCTAATTTTTCCCCTACTTCCAACTCAGGACCAAATAGAGAAACCCAAAATTTCCCCCTAACCAGTCACAAAGGATGCCTCACTTCTAGTGAACCACCAACTGCCTCCAATCAGAACACACCTAAGTTTTCCCTTTTTCCCCACTATAAAGATTCCCCATGGCTCTGCCGGCCTTTGAATCTCAGCCAGACGTGAGTGATGATGGCTGATTCCTTTGCTACAGCAAGCTCTGAATAAACACCTTGCTTGTTTTCATGTGGGTGGCCTTCATTTATTTCCACACCTTCATCTGTAAATTCATCATTACCTGACCACTGTTGCCTGCCTCTTCAGCACCTGCTGCACACCAGCCAATGCTAACCCATTTTAGTTCCCCAATATCTGCCATTTTTTGCCTGTGAGCCAAGGCACTGGGGCATCTTTCTGCTAGAAACCCCAAGCAGGAACCCCACCTTCCTGTTAGGAACCCCTACTCCCTTCTTCTTTTGCTCAAGGTAGACTTTCCACTTGTCATTCATCAGCAAGGGCTCAGAAGGTGCACAGGCATCAGGAAGCCTCCTTTGATCACTCCATTCCCACCTTAAGATTACATCTAAGTCATCTATCCCCATGCAACCTATACCAGGGGTAGCCAATGCCCACTAACTTCTCAGCCTTTTCTTCTAGTATGTAGCTCATGAAAGTTGATGAATCCATCCTGCTCTTCACTGGACAGACAATGACAAGCACAATGCCAAGAATATCTTGGTTTGTCAGAATGCACCTATAGATGAATTACTGTACAAATTGCAAGGTTCCTTTTGGTTACCAAAGTGATGATTCTGCCATGAATCTGTCCAACGTGGAGTTTCACAAAGGGGTTTGCACAAATAGGAGAGGCTACCTATGATCTGCACACTTTCTGTTTATCCCTGTACAGACAGGAGCTTTGCTTATGTCAGTTGGATCTTTGCTTCTGGGTTGAAAATCTTTGATTTATGGTTTGGGATGATGTAGTCATCTTTGTCCATTTGTTTGTGTCTATTAAGGACAGAGGAGCAAGCTCACTTTGCTTGAAGCCAAAGTTTTTTTTCTTGTCCATTGAGTCTGCTATAACAAAATACCTAAGACTGGATGGCTTATAAATAACACACTGATCATGCACAGCTCTGGAGGCTGGAGACCCATGATCAAGGCATGGCAGATTCTGTGTCTGGTAAGGACTCATTTCCTAGTTCATAGACGGCGCCTTCTCACTGTGTCCTCCCATGGTGGAAGGGGTGAGGGAACCCTCTGGGGTCTCTTTTATAAGGGCAATCTTCCCATTCATTAGGCTCCATCCTCATGACCTCATCACCTCCCAAAGGCCCCAGCTCATAACACCACCACTTTGAAGGGAGGATTTCAACACATGCATTTTGTGAAGACACAGGCATTCAGTCTGTAACACAACACCTTGGGGAAGTTTTTTTTTTCCTTTTACATCTCAAAGAGGAATTGAATAGCTATCTGCTGTAAACTGATATACAAAGCATACAAGCACACACACAGTTATTTCATCATTTAAAAAATGGTCTCATAGCAGATATATGTCTCATTGCCTGAAAACTATGTGTACACTGCTGGTTCTTAAGGCTTTTTACAAAATAGCAACAGACAGGACAGAAGTGACAGACGCTATTCCCCAGTATTCCAAATATTATGTTTCTCTGTTTTCTTTTCTCACTATATTTTAGATAAATGTGTTAAAAATGTTTATTATTTAAAAAATAGGTACATGCGGTGGTGCACCTCTGTAATTCCAGCCACTCTGGAAGCTGAGGCTGGAGGATTGCTTGAGCCCAGGTGTTTGAATCCAGCTTGGGCAACATAGCAACACTCGGTCTCTACATAGATAGATAGATGATAGATATAGATAGATAGATAGATAGATATAGATAGATAGATAGATAGATAGATGATAGATAGATAGATAGATAAAAATACAGACTGCATGAAAGAGTAAGAACAAATGTAAGCCTTTCCATCTCTTTACATTCCTGTAACTTCAGTTATAGCAACATATACCATTTCACTGGGAAAAGGTTTAGTGCATCTATTAACATGTAATTTTAACATAAAAGACATTATATTACAGATACTCTTTGGAACTACTTTGCTACTCAATTTCCTATCATCTTTTCATTTGATAATGTAAATAAATACCTTGTCCTTTTTCACAGCTATATAATATGCTGTTGCATATATTTATTCTAGGTGATTTGTCCAATTTCTCACTGACGTATATTCACATTGTTTTTCTTTACTATAACATTATCAACATTACAATAAATATAATTGCATCCACGGCTGAAAGTATTTGCTTAGATTACATTCCTAAATGTGCAATGTGCTTAGTCCAAAGTTGCACATTCAGAATGCTGGCCTCAGTGTTGCCTGCAAGAGAACCCAATTTATACTATAGTGAGTGCCTGAAACTGCCTTAATTTTCATGTTCACATCAACATTGGCCATTGGGGAAACAAGGTTGAGAGGCTTTGCGCGATTCTTGGACTAGGTGATTCTTAGCCCTGCATGACATTGTACTTTCCCTCCTCCCCATGTGTGTCTGAAATACACAGATACATGGCTATAAATTAAATGAGCCCTACATTTTCCAACTTAAGGTCTTCTATTCATTTTAAGGTTGACCTTCCTAAGACATTGAGTTTGAGACTGCCTTTAAAATTTGTTTTTGAGCTGTAAAAACTTATAAATTGACACCCAAAGTCTAGTATTTTATGAGTGGATATATCAGTGACTTCCCTAGGCATGAAAAAGAAGAGGTAATTGCATATAATTGTGTCTCTCCATGGGGGAGGAAGACATCTGGCTTCTCACTGACTTCTGACACACTATTAACTTCCCCTTCTTGAGCAACTACTATTGAGTCCTATACAGCAGACTTCCCATTGAACGAGAATGTCTGACACACTATAAATGGCTCCATAGGTAAAGCCATGTTAAAAAAAAAAAACCTGTAAGTTAAACAAAATTATTATTCAAACAAAACACAAGCACGAATAAGAAAGAATAATGATTTGTTTTTCCAAGTGTCTCATCCACTGAGATCCTACCTTCTGGGTGGTTAGAATAGCAAGGGGCTCCATAAGCAGTCCCTATAAAGTGTGTAAATTGATAGGGTTCTTCAGTTTTTTCCCACACAGTGAACCAGTGTTCAACTCACAGCTTTAAAATAAGGTCTATAATGAGAAAATTAGAAAAAAAAAAAGCAAAATAAATTTCTTTGATTCACACAGAGGGTAACTGCAGCATGATTTTTTCTCTGAGCCCTCCCCTGCCCAAGGCCTTGGGAGCCCACCCCTTGCACTGGGGTGCCCTGGATGGGAGACATGGAGTCAAAAGAGATTATTTTGGAGCTTTAAGATTTGATGACTGCCCTGCTGAGTTTCAGACTTGCATGGGACCTGTAGCTCCTTTCTGTTTGCAGATTTCTCCCTCTTGAAATAGGAGTATTTACCCACTGCCTATACTCCCACTGTATCTTGGAAGTAACTAACTTGTTTTTTATTTTACAAACTCAGAGGCAGAAGGAACTTGCCTTCTTTCACATGAGACAATGGACTGGACTTTTGAGTTAACACTGGAATGAATTAAGACTTTGGGGGGTACTATTGGGAATATGTGATTGTATTTTGCAGTGTGAGAAGAACATGATATTTGGAGAGGCCAGGGGTGGAATTATATGGTTTGAATCTGTGTCCCCACCCAAATCTCATGTTGAATCGTAACCCTCAATTTTGGAAGTGAGGCCTGGTGGGAGGTGAGTGACTCATGGGGACGGTTTCTAACGGTTTAGCGCCATCCTTCTAGTGCTGTTCTCATGATAGAGTGCTCATGAAATCTGATTGTTTAAAAGTATGTGGCATCTCCCTGCCTCTCTCTCCCTCTTGCTCCAGCCACGTAAGACACCGGCTTCCCCTTCTACCATGATTGTAAGTTTTCTGAGGCCTCCCCAGAAGCAAAAGCTGCCATATGCATCCTGTACACCCTGCAGGACCATGAGCCAATTAAACCTCTTTCTTTAATAAGTTACCCATTCTCAGATATTTCTTTATAACAGTGTGAGAATGGACTAATACATTCCCCTTGGATAAAACCTCCAGGGATAAGGCAGAAATACTTGGTTGCCTTCACTTTCAGGACAGTATAAATTGGCTGGTTAATTTTGTTTTTCTTAGTTGGGTCCCCAGTCTTTTTATTTTACAGTACAGTTAGAATAAATTAATTTTCCAAGGTAGAACCTTCCAATGTAAAGTATTGATCCAAGAGTTTAGACAGCAATGTACAAAATGAAAGATTTTATTATGCTGCACTTTAACAACCATTCATTTTATGTTTCAATTGTCCTCCCTATAATATTCAAGGACAAAACTATCTTCTGGACAAAGTGACAGAAAAAGCCCCTGTCAAACGTGTCTTGCCTGAAGACTGTGCTTTTCGGGTTGTTTCATTCAGAAGTTGTTTTTCCGCAGAAACACTAGTAGGGAAATCATGTAATAGATTAGCATATTTGTGATCCTATGGACCATTTAATATGCATCAAAATGTCTTCTTTTATTTTTCCTTTTTTAAGGATATGGAATATTTCTTTATATTTTTTTAATTCCCAACTTTCATTTTAAGTTCGGGGTACCTGTGCAGGATGTGCAGGTTTGTTACATAAGTAAACGTGTGCCATGGTGGTTTGCTGCACAGATCATCCCATCACCCAGGTATTAGGCCCAGCATCTATTAGCTATTCTTCCTGATGCTCTCCTTCCTCCCATTCCCCACCCTCTGACAGGCCCCAGTGTGTATCGTTCCCCCTCCATGTGTCAATGTGTTCTCATCATTTACCTCCCACTTATAGGTGAGAACATGCAGTATTTGGTTTTCTGTTCCTGTGTTAGTTTGCTAAGGATAATGGACTCTAGCTACATCCATGTCCCTGCAAAGGACATCATCGCGTTCCTTTTAATGACTGAATAGTATTCCATGGTGTATATGGACCACATTTTCTTTATCCAATCTGTCATTGATGGGCATTTAGGTTGATTTTATGTCTTTGTTATTGTGAATAGTGCTGCAATGAACACAAGAGAGCATGTGTCTTTATAATAACAAGAAAGAGCAGAGAGGAATTATTTTTTCATTTTTCTTATAGACGTGAAATTCACATAAGAAAAACTAACCATGTTAAGGAGAACAATTCAGTGACATTTCGCACATTCACAATGATATGCAACCATTACCTCTACCTAGTTCCAGAACATTTTCATCACCACCAAAGAAATCCCATACCCATTAAGGAGACATTTCCATTCTTTCCTCCCCCAGCGCCTGAATGGTATTCTGCTGTCTGGATGGCCCACAGTCTGTTTATCCATGGAACCACTGATGGAATTTGGGGTGGTTTCCACCTTCCTTGTCTTGGGCACAGAACTGCTTTCAATATGTGCACACCAAGTTTTTGCTTCAGTGCTTGTTTTCAGTTCTCCTTAATATATACCTAGGAAATGGAGTGATTGGGTCATATGGTTCAAGATGGTTTTAAAGACAAATTTTGGTGAGGCATGGTGGCTCATACTTGTAATCCCAGCACTTTGAGAGGCCTAGGTGGGAGGATTGCTTGAGCCCAGGAGTTTGAGACTAGCCTGGCCAACATAGTGAAACTCTGTCTCTACAAAAATTCAAACGTTAGCCAGGTATGGTGACACATGCCTGTGGTCCCAGCTACTCGGGAGGCTGAGGTGGGAGCATTGCTTGAGCCCAGGAGGTTGAGGCTGCAGTGAGCCAGGATCAGACCATTGCATTCGAGCCTGGATGACAGAGTGAGACCCTGTCTCAAAAAAAGAAAATGTTTGTTCTTCTAAGGTTTCTTGACTTGCTGAAGTCATCCTCAGACTGAATACTTCACAGATTGTGCTAGGAAATATTGTTGCTCATACCAATACCACTAAATGAGGATGTTGATAATCCTTTGAAAGGAGAGAGAAAAACACAACCATATTTGCAAAGATAGACTCTCGAATTCATTGACTCTTTTGCCTAATCCTTCTTCACTAGTGCCGCTTCCTCCATTTTGCTACCCACCCAACTTAAATTCCATGGTCCAACACCTGAAGAATTCTCCACAATGTTTAATTATTTGCCCCATTGTCTATGCAAACATTTACCTGGAAAACTACCATAATGATGGTAGCTCACTCAAAGGAGTGAGCTGAAATGCCAGAGATCCCTTTCCTACCCAGGGGGCTCATCTCCACTAACAATGCTGGTGCCATGGCACAGTTGAGTCCCTAATTCCAACCAGGTCTCCAAACTGCTTTGTCATCCTACTCTTTGCCATTGACAAATCAATGTTTAACTCTCTGCTATCTTCTAACATTAGACCCTTCCACTGCCAATCCCACCAACCTCCCATCTCCCCAACACACAAACACACTCTTAATAGGTAACTGTAAAAGGGGAAAAATAAAACCTTTGTTTTTTGATTTAGTTACTGGGAACAGCAAATTAAACTGACAAAAGACAAGTTTACAGAAGAAATGGTTTATCTTTTATGCACATGGAGAGACACATGGAAAAGAAGTGAGAACCCCAAAGAGGTGCTTGGGCCTAGGGGATTATATACCATCTTAACACAGGGTGATCAAGTTTAGATAAGGAACTAGACAAAGGCAAATGGAATTTAAGCTTCTAGGATACGGGTAAGTTTGTAGAAGGTGACTAGAAAATGCCTGGTAAGTATAGATTAGTATATAGACTCAAGTCATCTCAGGTGATAATCTCTATCTCTGGAATCATCCATGAAAGAACACCTTTATAAATGAAATTTTTCTTTACAAATGAATTTTCTTTTCAAATGGAAAACATATGCCCTGCTTTTAAGCAGAAAGTGGGAGGGAAGAAAGCTTGTCCTGTGCCTGCTTTTACTCCGTAGCCTTTAGCTCAAAATAATACTTGCACCAAAGTGTCATATTTTGGGGTGGCATATTCTGATCCCCTTCATAATCTTACCACATACTTCCTGGAAATGGAACAGTCACCCATAGGGAATTCACTCCATTTCTCAGTCTCAGCCCTTCCAATCTTTTTGAGTCTCTTTCCCTCCTCTGGTCACAGAAGATTACAGAAGGTGTGTTCTTGCACTTTTGCAGGTTGTAGTGAGCTAAGTAGTATTCTCCACTGATAATTCATAATTCATGGCCATCTGGAAATTCACAATGTGTCCTTATCTGGAAGTAGAATCTTTGCAGGTTAAGTAGGCCCTAAATTTAATGACTGGCACCCTTATAAGAAGAGGAGAGGAGGACTGGGTGTGGTGGCTCATGCCTGTAATCCAAGCACTTTGGGAGGCTGAGGCAGCTGGATAGCTTTAGCCCAGGAGTTTGAGACCAGTCTGGGCAACATGGTGAAACATCTTCTGTACAAAAAATACAGAATACAAAAATTAGCCAGTCTCATAACCGGGTCTCAAAAAAATAAATAAACAGAAGAGGAGAGGACACAGAGAGACATAAAGAAAAAGACCATGTGAAGATGGAGATGGAGATTGGAGTGATGCATCTACAAGTCAAAGAATGTCAAGAATGGCTGGCAACCACCAGAAGCAGGAGTGTCATAAACAGATTGTTTCCTAGAGCATCCAGAAGGAACCCATCCTGCTGATCCCTTGATTTCAGATGCTTCTGGCCTCCAGAAGGCTGAGAGAATAAATCTCCCCTAGTTTATGCCATGCAGTGTGTGGTAATTTGTGATGGCAGCCCTCCACGAAACCAATGCACATGCCTTGCTGGGGTGATTTCATTCACATGCACCTTCTCCATCCCGGGTCCTGCTGTCTCTTTGGGTAGACCAAGTCTTATTAATTATTCTATTTCTTACAGCTTCGACTGCTTACTGTTCATGTAGCCTTACCTCAGCAATGCCATAAACTGGTATTTCTCATCGTAGAAACAAAACAAAACAAACAATAACAACAAGGAATTTTTTTTTTTTTTAACCTCAAGTAAAAGAGAGAATTGTATTTTTACTGATGGGAAGTAAAATACAATGGGTTGATGCAAAGTATATGTAAAAGTTTTTTTTTTATTTGTATAAATTTAAGGGATACAAGTGCAGTTACATGGATATATTGCATAGTAGTAAAGTTTGGGCTTTTAGTGTATCTATCACCTGAATAGTGTACATTGTACCCATTAAATAATTTCTCATCCCTCACCCCCTCAGCCTCCTGCCCTTCTGAGTCTCCATTGTCTATTATTCCACATTGGATGTCCATGTGGACACATTATTTATCTCCCACTTATTAGTGAAAGCATGCAGTATTTGACTTTCTGTTTCTGAGTTATTTCACTTAAGATAATGGCCTCTCGTTCTAGCCATGTTGCTGCAAAATACATGATTTTATTTTGTATGGCTGTGTAGTGTTCCATTGTGTATATATACCACATTCAATTTATCCAATCATCCATTGATGGACACTGAGGTTGATTTCATATCTTTGCTCTTGTGAATGGTGCTATGATAAACACATTTGTGCAGGGATCTTTTTTATATAATGATTTCTTTTCCTTTGAGCAAACTCCCAGTAGTGAGGTTGCTGGATCATGTGATAATAGAGCTTTATGTGCTATTTTGGTTCCTTGTTCCAAGGTGAAACATTGATACCTGCAAGACAGCCATCAAAACACAATAGTTCACAAAGGTAAAAATATGTGGAAAGTATTTCCCTCTCCCCTTCTAGATATGGTCAAATGGGAAGTCATAGAAATCCCTTTTGCCTTTTCAGTTTTTAATTTTGTTTTGTTTTGTTTTGTTGTGTTGTGTTTTTGAGATGGAGTTTCACTCTTGTTACCCAGGCTGGAGTGCAATGGCACAATCTTGGCTCACTGCAACCTCCATCTCCCGGGTTCAAGTGATTCTCCTGCCTCAGCCTCCTGAATAGTTGGGATTACAGGCACCCACCACCAAGCCCGGCTAATTTTTTTGTATTTTTAATAGAGACGGGGTTTCATCATGTTGGCCAGGCTGGTCTCAAACTCCTGACCTCAGGTGATCTGCCCACCTCAGCCTCCCAAAGTGCTGGGATTACAGGCGTGAGCCACCGTACCCAGGCAGTTTTAAATTCTTGAATGATACTCTCTGAAATTTTACACAAGATACTGTATTTATATGCCAATCTATTTTAAGCAGGATGTTTTGAATTCCAAATCTGAAATACAAGAAATTCATTTCCCATTCATCTCCCTCTTCATCTGTCTTCTCCAAATAGTTGTTAATTGTGTATCTTATTTTAAATTCTTCTAGTCACATCTACTGATTTTGAAAAAGGTACTTAAGCTTATTTTTCATGTTCCACAAATTTTTACTGTTTTCAGCAGAACACCACTGAGTAGAATGGAAAATTTAAATAAATTTCAATCAAAGTGGAGTCTTCAGATGCCAATAATAATTTCATCAGCATAGTCTCTCACCTGGCCAACAAATGTTTCATATTATGTATTTTTCCTTTAGTGGGTCTCATTTTTAATTTTATTTTGTGAAGCACCTAAATAATCTTAGCGTTTTAATGTCAAATGTCTTCAATTAGACTTCAAAGCTGGTTCCATTCAATCGGACCTGCTAATCACACCAAACATCTGTTCTCTTCCTGATTTATTCAGTCTCTAACCCCACAAAACACTCACAGAAACTTCACCCTTCCCAGAAAAAAAACGATTTCCTTTAACTCTTTTCAGGAAAATAAAATAATAAAACAAAAACCGACACTCTAACACCACAGGTTTTGACGAAAACTTTAGTTCTTCAACTTTTATTTTATACCCTTGTACATCCACTTTGGAAGATTGAAAGAAAAAGAAATGAATCAAATTTGCACCGGTCTCTATGCTTTGTTTTTGTTTTTTCAAGTGTTAACCTTATGGCTTTGAAGCCACTATTTCTGGTGGGAAAATAGAAGTAAAATAAAAAACAAGCAATAAAAAGAATAATAAAACAGAAAAGTGTCTCTTGCAGAAAAAAACATTGTTTGTAGTATGTGTGTGACTGTGTGTGTGTGTGTGTATGTTTGTGTATGTGTGACTGTGTGTGTGTGAGAGCCTATGTGTGTGTGTTTACCAGGATCCCAAGGTCTGTAACCCCCATGAGAGATGAATACCAAATTTCGCCCACATCCTAATCCAGATGACAGTCTCCCAAGTTGCATTGGAAAGAGTAAAAAGTCCAGTGTCCTTGCAAACTCACAGACTTGTCTGTTCTTTTTTTATACCACAGTGACAAAAATATTAAATTATGCTTTGATACTGCAAGGCTCCAACGGAGAAGGGAGCAGTGAATTATGGAGTACATTTTTGGAAAGTAAAATGGAGCTTTCAGAATGGAGCAGTAAGGGATGAAGACAGGGGCTCTTACTCTCCCTACAATCACTTCAGTCAACGCTGGCAGCTATAGAGACTCGCGAGGCTGTGACTCACCTTGTTCATGCTTCATGGAAGTTTTTACAATTTGTGAACACTCATCCTTAAAAAGAAGAAAAGGCAGTTTCAAAAATTAAAGGGGAAAAAGAGACAGTCCTCCTACCTCACCACCCCACAGCAGCGTGAAAAGGTGCAGCAACAAAACGAAAATCCTGAGACTAGCAACTTTTTTCTTACTTGGAAATCCCATTAGAGCTTACACCATGAAAAGTCCTAACATGCATATTCCCATATGGTTGGGAGAAAACAACCTCACCCCTCACAAGGTGGAAACCGTTAGTGCTAAGGACAGAAACATAAGTCATGGGAAAAGGGACCTGTGGCAATTTGTGCCAGAGAACAAAAGAGATTTCTTCTTAGAGCTTGTCCACAGGCCCTTAGAATTCTAGACATCCTTGCCAGGTGTGGTGGCTCATGCCTGTAATCCCAGCACTTCGGGAGGCTGAGGCAGGAGGATCACTTAAGGCCAGGAGTTCAAGAACAGCCTGGGCAACATAGCAAGGTCTTATCTATACAAAAAAAAAATACAAAAATTGGCTGGGCGTAGTGGCATATACCTGTAGTCCCAGCTACTTGGGAGGCTGAGGTGAGAGGATTGCTTGAGCCCAGGAGGTTGAAGCTGCAGTGAGCTATGATTGTCCAGCCTGGGTGACAGAGTGAGACCCTGTCTTTAGAAGAAGAAGGATGAGAAAGAGGAAGAGGGAGAGGAGGAGGAGGAGGAGAAGGGAGAAGAAGGAAGAAGAAGAAGAAGAAGAAGAAGAAGAAGAAGAAGAAGAAGAAGAAGAAGAAGAAGAAGAAGAAGAAGAAGAAGAAGAAGGAGAAGAAGAAGAAGGAGGAGGAGGAGGAGGAGAAGGAAGAAGAAGAAGAAGAAGAAGAAGAAAGAGGGAGGAAGAGGAGGAGAGAGGAAAAGGAGAGGGAGGAGAAGAGAAGAAGAAATGTGAACATTCTCATGCCTGGTTACCAAAGGCAGAAGAATCCTTGTCTTTTTTTCTTCCTTTCTTTCTTTTTCTTTTGTGGAAAAACAAATGTAATTCAGGAGACAGCAGAGGGAAAACGCACAGAAGTGAAGTGAAGATGCCGGCAATTTCTGCTTAGAGCTGTTTTCCACTGTCCCCTCTTCAGAGACTCAACACTCTCTGCTCCCTTCCTCCCCCATGAATGCTCATGACACCTGGGGCTGGGGTTGAGAGTCTTTGTTTTCCTTCCCTCCTGCTGGCCTCAGACTATCACAGATGCTGGGAAACTTTGATCTGCTGAATCCTGTTCCTCCTAGGAAGCCACACTGGGGTCTGCATAAACCCCCCTATGACCTCCGAAGCTCCTGTCCCGCTGAGCTGTCCATGAGTCGTCCAGGGGGTCAGAAGGTCTTGTGTGCATGGCATGGGGGAGGGGGAGCCAGAGGTCCCCTTCAACCTCCTTTAGCTCTTAGTGAGCTCTGTAGCTGCAACTAGAAACCAAGTTGATGCTAGGCAGATTAACAAAGGAAAACATACAGATTCTGTTAATTTTCCATGGACCATGGGGATCTTCCTAGCGTGATGTCCAAAGAAGTGACCAAATCAAGATGCGTTTATACTTTTTAAACAAAGAATGACAAATTTGAGAAGAAATGAAAAACAAAGGGGATCTGGCTAGGGGCAGTGAATTTCCGGGAAAGTCACAAGAAGATATACAGGAGGGGTTAAACTAGTGGGAAGTGCATTTGTTGAGGTCCACTGCAGGTCCCAAAGCCCAGTCTCTGGTGATGAGAGCTATTTTCTCACCCTGGTACGGGGAGGAGTCCCCTCTCAAAGGAATCTTTATGGCTTGCTGCCTGCAGGAAGAAACAGGTCGGCTAGCACTTTTGGAAACTACAATTTCTCTAGTGTTTTCAACCCAAAATATGTAAGATATCAATCCAGCATATTTTGGGAAGGCACATCCTTCACTCCTTCAACAGCCCAAATAGGTAATCACATCCTAGGGTATATATGAGCCACCCTGGTGAGGTCTAGAAATCCCAATGGCTAGAAGAAATGCGAACTCTTTGCAGACTTTAATGGAAAAGGAGAGGTGAGTGGGAGAGAGGAAGACAGAGAGAGACAGAGAGAGAATAAGAAAAAATGAGAGACAGAGAGAAGAGAGAGGGAAAAGAAGAGAAAGAGAAAGAGAGAAGAAGAGAAGAGAGAAAAAGAAAAGGAGGAGAAAGAGAAGAAGAAAGAAGAAGAAGAAAGGAGGAAGAGGAGGAGATGGGGAAGGAAAGGAGAAGGAGAGAGGGGAAAGAAAGAGTAAGGAAGTCAGACAGGAGAGAAAAAGTGGAGAGAGAGAGAAGAGAATATGAGAAACAAAGTTAGAGACAGAGAGAGAAGAGAGAGGATAGGAAGAAGAGAGGGAGAGAGAGAGAGAGAGACCAGGGAGAAAAGAGAAGCAGAGAGAGAGAAGAAAGAAAGTAAGGAGAGACAAGGGAGGAAGACAGGTAGAGAAAAGAGAGGGAAAAAGGAAGGGGGGGAGGAAAAGGGGGGAAGGTGTGTGAGAGAGAGAGAAAGAAAAGGAGAGAGAGAGAGAGAGAAAGAAAAGGAGAGAGAGAGAGAAAGAAAAGGAGAGAGAGAGAGAGAAAGAAAAGGAGAGAGAGAGAGA
>NW_026652282.1:777896-798377 GCF_009828535.3 Hylobates moloch
GCTAAACAAGGGGTGGATTATTCCTGCCTCCTCTTTTTCCACCGTATGGGGTAACTACCTGACGTTGCCATGGCATTTGTAAACTGTCATGGCGCTGGTGGGAGTGTAGCAGTGAGGACGATCAGACATCACTCTACTCGCCATCTTGAGTATCTCAGTCCCACTCTGACCCAAGGTACCGTAGAAATCAGAAACCCTCCTCCCCAAGGCGAGTCCTAGAAACAAGACCCCCTTTTCCCCAAAACCAAGCATAAAACCTAAAAATATAACTCGAATTCCCTCCACCTGCCTTTCCAAGTAAAAACTGGCCATAAAGAAATGATCTGAGGGTCAGGAACAGTGGCTTATGCCTGTAATTCCTGCACTTTGGGAGGCCAAGGTGGGAGGATCCCTTGAGTCAGGAGTTCAAGACCAACATGGGCCACTGCCTTTTTCTCTCCTGTAAGGGACAAACTTTCTGTTCCTCCCCAGTGCAGGACACACTTCCTGTGTCTCCCCTGTGAAGGACACACTTCCTGTCATTCACCTAAGGGAGACACACTTCCTATTCCTCCCCTATGCAGGACACACTTCCTGTGTCCCCCTGTGAAGGACACATTTTCTGTTCCTCCCCTGTGCAGAATACACTTTCTGTTTCTCTTCCGTAAAAAACAAATTTTCTCTTTCTCCCCTGTGTGGCATACACTTCCTGTTTCTTTTCTGTGCAGGACACACTTCTTGTGACTCCCGTGTGCAGGAGAAACTTTCTGTTTATCCTCTGTGCAAGACACACTTCCTGTTCCTCCCCTGTGGAACATACACTTTCTGTTCCTTCCCTCTGCAGGACAGACTTCTTGTTACTCTCCTGAGACAGACACACTTTCTGTTCCTTCCCTCTGCAGGACAGATTTCTTGTTACTCTCCTGAGACAGACACACTTCCTGTACCTCCCCTGTGCAAGACACACTTCCTGTGTCTTTCCTGTGTAGGACTCACTTCCTGTTACTCTCCTGAGAGAGACACACTTCTTGGTCCTGCTCTGTGCAGGACACACTTCCTGTATCTCCCGTGTGAAGGATACACTTTCTGTTCCTCCTCTGTGCAGGACACACTTCCTGTGTCTCCCGTGTGAAGGACACACTTCCTTGTCTCCCCTGTGCAGGACACACTTCCTGTTACTCTCATGAGACTCACTCTTCCTGTTTCTCCCGGGTAGGATGCACTTTTTGTGTCTCTCCTGTGCATGACAAATTTCCTGTTCCTCCCCTGTGCAGGACACACCTCCTGCACTTCCTTTTTGCAGGACACACTTCTTACTCTTACCAGTGAAGCACACACTTTCTGTTCCTCTCCTGTACAGGACACACTTTCTGTTCATCCTTTGTGCAGGACACACTTCCTATACCTCCCCTTTTCAGGAAACACTTCCTGTGCCTCCCCTGCACTGGACACATTTCCTGTGTTGCCCTTGTGCAGGACACACTTCCTATTTCTCCCCTGTGCAGCATGCACTTTCTGTTTTTCTCTTGTGCAGGGTACACCTCCTGTTGCTCCCCCTGTGCAGCACACACTTTCTGTTCCTCTCTTGTGCAGGATACACTTCTTGTTTCTCCCTGTACAGAACACACTTCCTGTTCCTCCTCTTCGTGAGACACGCTTCCTGTGTCTCTTCTTTGCATGACACACTTCCTGTTCCTACCCTGTGCAGCACACACTTTCTATTCTTGTCCTGTGCAGGACACACTTCCTGTTACTCTCCTGAGAAAGACACACTTCCTTTTTCACCCTTGTCTTTCTTTTTCTTTCTTTTTTTCCTCTGTCTGTCCTCTTTCCTTCTATTTTTTTCCTTTCTTTCTTTCTTTTCTTTTCTTTCTTTCTCTGCTTTCTTTGTCTTTTTCCCTCCTTCCTCTTCCTCCTCCACCTCCTCTTCCTTCTTCCTCCTCCTCCTTCTTCTTCTTTCTTCTCCTTTCTTCTTTCTTCTTTCCTTCTTTCTTTTTTGTCTCTCCTTTGTTTTTTTTATTGCTTGTTTCTTTCTTTCCTTTCTTTGTTTCTTTCCTTTTTTTTTTTTTTTTTTTAGAGACAGGGTCTCACTATATTGCCCTGGCTGATCTTAAACTCCTGGGCTCAAGTAATCCTCCTGCCTTGGCTTCCCAAAGTGCTGGGACTATAGGTGTGAGCCACCGTGCCTGTCCCATCTGTGTTATCGATCTTTGTAGCCACAGATAATTATTTCAAAACAATTAAGTAATACTTCTCTTTCAAAAAATCTTTGTCTTCCTTCCCCCACCAAATATGCACATAGTTTCCTATGGCATGCGAGTTTCCACTGCAATGCTACATTCCCAAATAAATATCTTTTCTTTTACAGAGGCTTTCTCTGTTATTTAGAGTGACACCAGTTTATTTCAGCACACTTAAATATTAAAACTTTAGGCTTTTTTTTTCAATTGATGGCGTGATTCAAATCAGCATAACCTGTTTGTCAAGAAATCCTGGTTAACAACTCTAAAAATCAATAAAGATGATGTTCAAAGTTATTAATAAAGTTAAGAAAATATCCAAGAATGATAGACTTTCGTACACTTTGGGAAAAGAGAACTCTGCAGAAAAAACAAGTTTGAAGACATTTTGTTCCCTATTTGACATGTGTGTCTCAATATTGATTCATTTGCATAACAAACTTTAATTCTTAACTAATAACAGTGGAGGGAATTATCATGGGATTTATCAACATACTTACACTAGTTATAAAAATTTTGCTGGGATTTTTTTCTGTCTTTACAGCATTTAGATGAGGAGAGGCTCAAAGAAACTGACAAAAATAAATGTCTCTCTTTTGGAAGTGATTTAAAAAAACTACACCCACCATGATGATATGATTCAATGCATTTGGAACCTACAATTCATACTGGATAATTAATCCACTCACAATGAATATGAACAATGTCATATGTTTTTATAGGATGAGCTTAATGAGCTGGAAAAGAAATGACTTTGAGGCACGGTACAATTCAATCAATCTAATTAGAAAAGTTTTGGAACAAGTTAACTTTTATTTCTAGTCTATGGAGACTAGCAGGATGACTTGCACGGATTTTCTGGCTAAATTTTTGGCAGTGCAGGAGATCTGGACAGCAGGGATGATGGAATCCAAGAGCACATTAGTTAACAGTCTTTACTAATGAAAACTCCAGTCTGTGTTGAGAATCCAAAATGGTAATCATGTGTGCATTTTAGCACCGTTGTTTTCTACCCTAACTCTCAGCAATGCCTGGAGGTTACCTTCATGTCTTTGGATAGTTTCTTATTGCCATTTTTATTTTTCCCACCCACCCTTCATCTCCTATTGTCTATGGAAGCATTTGGTGACCAAGGTCTTGTTCAACATTAGATACCAGAAGTGGGGAATTGCAAAACAGGTGATGTAGTTGTTTTTTGTTGACCTTCACATCCACATTTCCATTATCATCACACAGCAACTTACCTTGATTGTCTGCATATTATAAGGACCACCCTCAAGCTAACAACTTTCTCTGCTTTATTTTAATCTGTCTTCACCATCTTTGGTAATTTTTTTGGCACACTATGGCTATTTCAATTAAGTGGATGCTCCTTTTTGCTATCCTATACAAATATTGTTCTTCTGCATTTTTTCGTTTTGGTTTTTGTTTCGTTGAGAGTCTCCCTCTGTCCCCCAGGCTGGAGTGCAGTGGCGCAATCTTGGCTCACTGCATCATCAACTTCCCAAGCTCAGAAGATCTTCCCACCTCAGCCGCACGACTATCCAGGACCACAGCTATGTGCCACCATGCCCAGCTAATTTTTTTGCATTTTTTGTAGAGACAGTGTTTCACCATGTTGCCCAGGCTGGTCTCAAACTCCTGGGCTCAAGCAGTCTTCTCGCCTTGGCCTCCCAAAGTGCTGGGATTACAGGCACGAGCCACCGTGCCAGGTCTGCATTTTTTCATTCTAGTTCTTGCTTTTATTGAAGTGTCCACCCTACTCCTGTTGTGTTTGTGTGAATGTATGTGCCTGTGTGTGTGTGTGTGTGTGTGTGTTGTACTTCCTGCATAAATGTCTTCTGTCTGAACTCCTCCTCCCTTCCTTTCTTTGGTACCTCATTCGCCCCCAAGAAACTAGAATTTCTCCATAGAAGTTAAATTTTCCCCATAGAAACTAGAATTTCTTTTTTTTCCAAGGTGGATCATAGAATCTAGAACCTCTTTTCTTCATGACCAGCTGTAAGAACTAAAAATATTACTGTAGCTCCCCCTGCCTTTCTGGGTAAAAACTGGCTCATCTCTGTGTTTCTTTTAAACCCAAATGAACTCAGTAGAAGTTGACTCAAGTACACAGTTACTGTAACATTAATTTGGTAAAGTTATGCCTAAGCATTTTGATAGAAACACAATTGATTACAGCAGCAATTATCCACCTTTCACTCTCTTTAATTACGGCTAGATGTTGCATTTCCATCTTTGTGTATTTGCATGCAAGGAGGTTATATGGATTCCAAATATAAGTGCAGGCTAGGAAGAGGTGTCACCAGTCATTGATTCTGAGAAAGGTCCCTACAGAGCCTGCCTGAAAAGCATTGCAACAAAAAGGATGCTGTATCTGGAATTCCAGTGTGAATTCATGCATGTAACACAATCCAGGGAAAGAGAGACCCAGTGAGCCCCTTGGAGCTTCTTGGTGGTATCTCAGTACTTTCTGCTTTATGTTAAGTAGAGTTTCACAAGACCCACAACCTCTTATGGTTTTACTTTGATTTTCCCAATAAGAAAATTGCAATAAAATTCACATTAAGATGTCAAAGGGAAAGGAAAGAATTATTTACCAGTATTCTACCAAGTGAAAAACCAAAATTTCTCTAATGTATCTAGGTAACCCAGGTAGACTTTCATTTCTAAATAAGGTCCTCTCTCTCATTTGATTTCTCTAACTAACTCTGTCTACACGAGGCATTTCTCCAAAATTCTTTTGGTCTTCTTCTTCACTTGCCCATCAAATATGCAATAAAACAGAAGACCAGTGATAATAAAACATGAATTGTTTATAGGAATGGCCTTTCCCTTATTCCTCAAAGAGATGATCACTCATAAGAACATTTATTTATTTATTTATTTATTTATTGAGACAGGGGCTCACTCTGTCACCCAGGCTGGAGTGCAGTAGTGCAATCTTGGCTCACTGCAACTTCTGCCTCCAGGGTTCAAGCAATTCTCTTGCTTCAGCCTCTAGAGTAGCTGGGATTACAGGTACATGCCACCACACCCAGCTAATTTTTGTACTTTTAGTAGAGACAGGGTTTTGCTATGTTGGCTAGGCTGGTCTTGAACTCCTGACCTCAAGTTATCTGCCTGCCTCGGTCTCCCAAAGTGCTGGGATTACAGGCGTGAGCCACCGTGCCCAGCCTGCTCATAAGAACATTTTGTGTGTAGGAAATCTCAACTTCGTGGTGGCTTCAACCTGTTTAATGGTACCTGGATACAAATAAATGAAGCCTAAGGTCAAAGTCAAGATCAAGGTATTCTGATGGCCATTGGCAGACCTGGAGTTTCCAAAAACAAATGTAGAGTCAACAGCAAAGGGCTCAAAAGCAAAGAAGCTCACATGCATACCCTGCCTGAATTTGGGTTCTCTGAGCTGTAGTGTAAAATGAGGATGTGAACACTTTATTCACAAAGATGTTAACAACTAAATTAGGTAAGGTATATACAATGTCTGACACAGAGTAATTATTTAAACTTCATCTTGACTAAAAAATAATGTTTTCTTTCCAAAAGAAATAATTCAGAATGTTATTTTTTAAAGTTAACTCTCTGCTGCATGCTTTCAATTATATGACATTCTGGAAAAAACAAAACTACGGAGACAATAAAAAGATCGGTTGTTGATACAGGTTGGAGGAGGAGATATAAATAGGCGGAGCACAGAGGATTTTAGGAAAAGTGAAACTATGCTGTGTGATTGTATAGTGTGGGATGCATGTCATTATGGATTTGTCAAAACCCTCAGAATGCACAACACCAACCGTGAACTTAAACTATGGACTTTGGGTCATGATGATGTATCAATGTAGGCCCATGGATTGTAGCAAATGGACCACTCTAGTGGGGGATGTTGACAGTGGAGGAGTCTGTGTGTGTCTGGGGGCACAGAGTATGTGGATAGTCTCTGTACTTTCCACTCCATTTTGCTGTAAACCTAAAACTGCTCTAAAAATAAAGGTCTATTAAAAATAATAATGTGGTAGCTCATGCCTGTAATCCCAGCACTTTAGGAGGCCGAGGTGGGCAGATCATCTGAGGTCAGGAGTTCAAGACCAGCCTGGCCAACATGGCGAAACCCTGTCTCTACTAAAAATACAAAAAATTAGTCAGGCGTGGTGATGCACGCCTGTAGTCCCAGCTACTTGGGAAGCTGAGGCACGAGAATCACCTGAACCCAGGAGGTGGAGGTTGCAGTGAACCGAGATCGTGCCATTGCACTCCAGCCTGGGTGATAGAGTGAGACTCCATCTCAAAATAATAATAATAATAATAATAAGGCGGAAGGATTGCTTGAGGCTTACAGTTCAAGACCAGCCTTGGCAAGATGATGAGACCCTATTTCTACATAAAATAGAAAAATTTGCTGGGCATGGTGATGTGCACCTGTATACCCAGCTACTCAGGACGCTGAGGTGGATGGATTGCTTGACCCCAGGAGGTCAAGATTTCAGTGACCCATGATCACAACACTACACTCCATTCTGGGCAACAAAGCAAGATCTCACCTTGAAAAATAAATTACTACTACTACTACTACCAATAATGATAATAATAAACAACTATATGATCTATGGAAACTTTGATGTATATTAAAAACTCTTGGCCAGGTATGGTGGCTCACGCCTGTAATCCTAGCACTTTAGGAGGCTCAGGCAGACAGACTGCTTGAGCCCAGAAGTTCAAGACCAGCCTTGGCAACATGGCAAAACCCCATCTCTACCCAAAAAAACTACAAAAAACATTAGTGGGTTGTGGTGATGGCATGTGCCTGGAGTCTCAGCTACTTGGGAGGCTGAGGTAGGAGGATCACTTAAGCCTGGGAGGTGGAGGTTGCAGTGATCCAAGATCACGCCACTGCCCTCCAGCCTGGGCGACAGAGCCAGACCCTGTCTCAAGAAAAAAAAAAAATCCGTGTCTTATATCATATGGCAAACAACACCAGGTATTAACCTCATTAATTTTAGATTCTTTGTTGACTCACTCAACAAATTCTTGATGTCTACTGTGTGATAAACCAACTCTAAGTGTAAAGAATACAAGAGAAAAAAAAACCTCTCAATATTTTCATCTGAAAAACAAAACTGTAAAGTAAGTCAACACCTTATTTAAAAAATCAGTTAATTTTTGGAGTAAATTGCTATTTGTGTAAATTGAGCTGTGTTGGAGGCTCAATCCTGGCTCACTCAAAGTGATGTCTGTGTGAAACAAAGCCTTCCTGTATTTGAATGTGTGCACTGCAGTCTTACTGACATGCAAATGATGTTGCGAAGAACAACGCCCACCGTGTAACAGGATATCTCAGAGGTGCAGGGAGGTGGGAAGATTACATCTTGACTGAGCTTTAAAGCTAAGATTAAAATGCAGGTCTAACTGGCTTGCAAGTCCTGTTCTTTGTGCTGTCTCAGACATCATTAAACTGTTCTTTTCTCAAAGTTGGGTCAAGGTTGGACAGAGGCAAGCAGAAGCTTTAATCCTCTCTCGCCATCCCTGCATGCTCTTGTGAGCCAAAATGAACTGTGCAGAGCCCACAGGCAAGGGCTGCCTTGAGTAGGACTGAAGTCACACAGAGCATTGATGGAGCCAGCGGACTTGCAATGGTGGCTGTCACCTGCTCTCCCGCCTCATCCCATTCCACAGCGTTGGCAGCTTTCACCTTCTTTCTTTAAGGTTGAGCGCTAACCTGCAGATGTCTCTTGCATTAGGAGCTGGGACAGTGACTCCTAGTGCTAAACAGAGCACCTCGTTGCTGAGAACAAGGAGGTATCAGTGTGAGGAACAAGGGAATGAAAATCAAGGGACCCTCTCTTGTATCTGAGAAGGGCTTTGGCTAGCACTGTTTCAGACGCATATGGAGAATTTGGTTCAATAAATTCTGTTCTTTATCCCGCTGTCCAGACAGTTTATTCTATTTATTTCTATCTATATATCTATGTATCTATTTATCTATCATCTGTCATCTATGTATGTATGTATGAATTAATGTTTCTATCTATCTATCTATCTATGCATCTATCTGTATTTGTCTGTTTTCAGGCTGCTGATAAAGACATACCCAAGACTGGGTAATTTATACGGGGAAAGGAGCTTATTGGACTTACAGTTCCACATGGCTGAGGAAGCCTCACAATCACGGTGTAAGGGGAGGAGGAGCAAATCACGTCTTACATGGATGGCAGCAGGCAAAGAGAAAGAGCTTGTGCAGGAAAACTCCCCTTTTTAAAACCATCAGATCTGGTGAGACTCATTCACTATCATGAGAACAGTGCAGGAAAGACCTGCCCCCGTAATTCAGTCACTTCCCGCTAGGTTCATCCCAGAACACATGGCAATTGTGGGAGTTACAATTCAAGATGAGATTTGGGTGGGGACACAGCCAAACTATATCACTATCCAGCTAGCTACCTAACTACTTAGCTACCTACCTATCAATCCATCCATCAATTTCATCTATGTATTCCATCCATCTAAATATTCACCCATATATTCTATCTGTTTATCTATCACCTATTTATCTACATACCTAGCTACCACCTATCTATCCATCCATGTATTCTTTCTCTCCTTTCTCTTTCTTTCCTTCTTTCTTTCTCTTTCTTTCTTTCCTTTTTCTTTCTACCTAGCTACCTACCTATTTTATCTATCTATCTCATCTATTATATTTATCTCATCTATTAATTATCCATCTCGTCTATCACCTGTCTATCTTTGTCTAATTATCTATCTTATCTATCTAGTCTGTCACTTATTCCTCTATCTATCTATATCTATCACCTGTCTATCTATCTCTATTTGTCTATCTAATTAGGTATCTCACCTATTTGTCATCTCTATCTATCTCATCTATCTATCTATCTATCTATCTAATTTATCCTCTCTCTCTCTCTCTCTCTCTCCCTGTCTGTCTGTCTGTAAAGTTTCACCACTTTTCTAAGCTACTGCATGGAGGTGACCATGTGAAACCAAGTATCCACTACATTTTCAACAGAAGGCATTGTGTAGGTTGCATTTGCAATGAATTCCCCTCTCTCTCACTCCAGAAAGTGATCGGAGCCATTTGGCATTTAATTCAGCTAAACTGTGATTCCATTTGGACTTAATCAACATTTCCATGTAACTCTGCAAAAACAACAAGTGGGTCTAGATTTCATCCACGGTGTCAGTAAATCTGGGATATGCATTAACTAGAGGCAATGATTAACTTAACATTTGCATAGTATAAATAAAACTTGCCATAGGTCATTTTGTGTGTGTTTACGTGTGTGTATTCCAACTATAGTTGCATCATCAATTTTTAAAATGACTTTCTCATGCATTTGGGGAGGGTCATTGATTCCATATGGTTATGTGGTAGCCATCTGTTCAAAATTTTTTCAACATTTAAGCTATTTCCCTTAATATTTTAACTCTACAACTGAAGATCAGAGAGCTAGAGAATTTTGATTCTGATTTGATTCTATTGTTTCAAAAGTACCCACTGGACTTATGCTATTTTAAGTGGAAGTATGTTTTTTCATGTGAGTGGAATTTCCACATGCTTTGAAAAAATAAGCAGTGATTCATGAGTTTCCCCATAATATACTTCCCTACAATTGAAACTGGGTGTATACCAAGTATTTGCAGATCCAGGAAGACATGATAACCAATAATCTTCATTTAATTTTACAAATAATCAAAATCAGTATAGGTAGACATATTTCTTTGTACACCAAATCCTGCATAACATGAGTAAAAGCATGAATCCCTACGCTCACATTAAATGCATGTAAATCAATCAGATTAACAAAGCATATGAAACAGGGAGTTTCAAAGAATAATTTCAAAATCGCTTTCCACTAAGGTTACCTTATATTTTCAGCTATTCGTTTACTGCTCATATCAATGTTTCACTCCAAATCTTAGAATTCTTTCCTTTACAAAAAAAAAAAAAAAAAAAGTGCTTCACTTTCTTTTATCTCTAAACCAGCAAGTTTTGTTTTTTAATGAAAGGAAATCTTGAAAATTACTCTCTGTTCATTTTCCTAGTCTTTTCCACCCAGCTATTTTTTCCATTGGCGTAGATGTGGACATGGAACTCTCCTTCCTCAAACATTATATTTCGTGTGCTGCTCCTGAAGCATTAAAGGTGTCTGGTGAGCTGGCAGGAGGTAGTAAGGTTTTCACAACTTTTAAGTTTTTCCCTTAATTCATCCAAGTCTCAAATCACACCCATGATACTTAATTCCCTGCTACTTATTGTAAAGATTCATTAAGCAAATCTGGGGAACTTTTATTTTGCTAAAATACCAAGGGTATTTCAGGAATGATAATTATTCCTTCCTTTTTAGCTCTTAAAACACACAGAAATCCAGTTTACATCACTGGATCCTGGGCAAATATGTCCCATGGAAGCTGTAGTAGGTTGAATGGAGACATTTAAAATATGAGTTCACATCTTAACCACAGAACCTGGAAATAGGACCTTATCTGGAAATAGGGTCTTTGCAGATGAAATCAAGTTAAGGATCTCAAGATGGGATCATCTTGGATTATTTGGGTGGGCCCTAAATCCAATGACCAGTGTCTTTCTAAGAGGTGTCCTCTTCAGGTCATATGCAAAGCAGACCCCTTGTTCTTGGTGAACAGAACACACTTTTTTTTCTCCATCTTTGGGCTTCTTCTTGGGAGTATAACTTTTATAGCCAAGCATCAAAGTGCCCCACTGGGGGTCAGGCATGGTGGCTCATAACTGTAATCCCACCACTTTGAGATGCCAATGTGGGAGGATCACTTGAGGCCAGAAGTTCAAGACCAGACTGGACAACATAGCAAGACCCCATCTCTATTGTTTTAAAAAGTGCTCCACTGGGAAAATTCTCTTCTTTCACTTGCTACCACCATCTCCCTCTCAATCTCACCCCTACTGCTGAAGCAATGCTGTCAGACCTTTGCCATTCTCAGAGACAGACACAGAGGAGAAGGGCCATGTGGAGATGGGAACAGAGACTGGAGTGATGTGGCCACAAGCCCAGGGATGCCAGGAGCCCCCAGGAGCTGGAAGAGGCAGGAGGGATCCTCCCCTAGAGCCTCCGGAAGGAAGTGAATACAAATGTAGTGGACTAAACAGTGGCCCCCAGAAAGATCTGTCCATATCCTAAAGCCTAGAATCTGTAACGAGACCTTATTTGGAAATAGGGTCTTTGCAGATGTAATTAGTTAAGGATCTTGACATGAAATCATACTGGATTACAGTGATTTCTAAATCAAATGAGAGGTGTCCCTATAAGAGACAGAAGAGCAATGGATGATTTGATGCAGAAAATACATAAATAAATACAATAAAATAAGAGATAGAAGGGGTAACACAGACACAGACACAGAGGAGCAGGCCATGTGGAGACGGAGGCAGAGACTGGAGTGGTGCGGCCACAAGCCCAGGGATGCCTGGAGCCCCCAGGAGCCAGGAGAGGCAGGATGGAGCCTCCCCTAGAGCCTCTGGAGAATCGTAGCCCTGAGATGCTTTGATCTCAGGCTCGGGTCTTCTGAACTGGGGGAGAAAAAAGTCTTGTTACTTTTAGCCACCCAACATATGTTAATTTGTTAGGGGCCTCAGGACATTCCTCCAGAAGTTTTCCTGGAAGCTGCCAATTTTGCCTTTGTAGCAATACCCGTTTCCTTGGTCCCATAAGGCAGGAACCACTCAGGGCAAAGAGAACGGCTGGGGTGCAGCATGCCTTCTTGGAAGTGCGCTTCTGCAGGTCACGGGCTTCATCTCTATCTGGATCCTGCCTGTCCAAGATGGTCATTGGCATCATACTGTCTTGATTTCATGGCATAATAAAATTGTCCCATGAAATTCCTCCCCTCTGCTTTACAGCTTGCCTGCCTTGTCCTCTTTTGCTCTGGGGAAAGCTATAAAATTAGACACTGAAAAAAACAGATTTGGCACCCCAGTCTCCCAATTCCACATGTCAGAGAGGCTGCATGTAAAAAATTAAACAGATAGGATGGATTGTCTTCCCTTTATCAGAAAGTAGGAAAAGTAGACACTTGTAGAGAAAGGGGTTTCTGTTTAGAAGGAGAAAGCGTCACTTTTTTAGCATAAGAGTTTTGCAAAATGAGCATGGCTTTTGTGAACGTATAGAACTGAATCAAAATGAAAAAACTGGCTTTCAATTCAGGAGCAAATCAAACTTTGAAATCATGAATGCTGGTGTGTTCTTTTACTCTTGTGTCTTTACTCTTGAAGGACTTGGAACTTTCTGCAAATTCTTCTCCAAGTATTTGGGAGGGGCCCCCAGGTGATCTCTCTTGGGGTTATATACAAAGCAGACACCTTGTTTTTGGTAAACACAACACACGTTTTTTTCTCCAACTTTGGGCTTCTTGGGATTATAACTTTTATAGCCAAGCACCAAGGTGCTGCACTGTGGGTCAGGCATGGTGACTCATACCTGTAATCCCACCACTCTGAGAGGCCAGTTTTGGAGGATCACTTGAGGCCAGAAGTTCAAGACCAGACCGAACAGCATAGCAAGACCCCTTCTCTATTAAAAAAAAAAAAAAAAAAAAAAGTGCTCCACTGGGAAAATTCTCCTTTTTCACTTCCTATGACCATCTCCCTCTCACTGTCACCACTACTGCTGAAGCAATGCTGTCATATCTTTGCACTCTCGGCAGCATGGAATATAAACATGCCTCTCTCTGTCTTGCTGTTTCTCTCTGAGAAAACCCCAGAAACCTAGCTCACACCCAAAGCCTCACATAGATTGCAATGAAAGATCTCCTTCCTCTCTTCTTATACCTTCTTATTACTTCCTAAAAGGACTACAGATGTTGATCCAAACATTTACTAATAGTATAACCCCATTCACGGAATATCTTTACAATGTAGTTTTTTGTTTTGTTTTGTTTTGTTTGTGTTTTGAGATGGAGTCTCACTCTGTCGCCCAAGCTGGAGTACAATGGTACGATCTCGGCTCACTGCAACCTCCGCCTCCCAGTTTCAAGCCATTCTTGTGCCTCAGCCTCCCAAGTAGCTGGAATTACAGGCATGTGCCACCACGCCTGGCTAATTTTTGAATTTTTAGTAGAGACAGGGTTTCCCCATGTTGGCCAGGCTGATCTTGAACTCCATACCTCAAGTGATCCTCCTGCCTTGGCCTCCCAAAGTGCTAGGATTACAGGCATGAGCCACTGTGCCTGGCCTGGAAGTTACAATTATTAACAAGACAAAATAACATATAGGTCAGAGGTATGAAAATCAAGATAGAACTCTTTTAGCATCATCAGGTAGACATGTATTCAACTTTTGGTCAAATGTAGACGCCTATTTTAAAAAAAATATTTGGTTGGAGAGGACACAGAGAAGGTAAAGGGGTTGGTGAATGCAAACGGGAAGAAAGAATGCTTAATGCAGCTTGAGAAAAGTAGAGGCAAGCCCTGTGATCTAGTCAAAAGTTTTATAAAAGCATCACTAAAAGATGGCATGAGAATCCTTATTCTCTGTCTCCACAGATGTTCAAAGCTGAGAAGAGAGGAAGCTGCGCTGTCTTACTAAAATGGAGTCAACTACAGAGGCACGTGAGTGATTTCTTCTATCAAAACCAATCAGCAGTGGGATCTGTAGAGACCTGTCCAAGCTCCCTTCCAACCGTATATTTCCATGAACGTGCCCCAGGTTATGAAATCAGTTCCAGGACCAGAGTTCACAGTCCCTCCGAGCCCACTTAGACTTGCATTACAGAAAACGACAGGGGTCCTCAACTCTGTATTTGAAAAATAAATATGGTCCTAATTATACTAACTACCTTTCCAAGCCAGAAGTTTTATCCATTTCACCTTAAGGTCATGTATTTGGGAAAGGACAGCCTCACATGTGGAAGCCATTTCTCTACAATTTACTAGGTGATCACAGGCTTCATTTCATCAAACCATTTTTCTACAGTAGCCTCATAAAATTCCCAGAAATACCAAGGTGAAGAGTGGCCATTTGCTGCTATGTTCTTTCCTTGGTTGGTTCCATTATAGCCCTTCAAGGATAGAGCAACCAGGAGTGATGGCCCACACCTGTAATCTCAGTGTTGTGGGAGGTGGAGGTGGGTGGATCACTTGAAGCCAGAAGTTTGAGACCAGCCTGGCCAACATGGCAAAACTCCATCTCTACGAAAAATACAAAACTTACCTGGGCGTGGTGGCACACACCTGTAATACCAGCTACTCAGGAGGCCGAGACAGGAGAATTGCTTGAAACTGGGAGGTGGAAGTTGCAGTGAGCCAACATCATGTCACTGCACTCCAGCCTGGGTGACAGTGAGACTTTGTCCCCACCCCCTAAAAAAGGAAAGAACAAAAGATCAAAGAAGACTTCTCACAATAATCCTACTTCTTTCTCAGAGATGGTGGTCTGGAACAAGAAAACAAGGATGAATAATAGTGAAGTCGATTTATTGGAGGCTGCGAATATCATTTAATCATGAATCATTTTATCTTCCTGTCTTGTGGCTTGACCCTAAATAGCTCCTGGACCAGCCCACATCATGCCAGCTCTCATGATGCCAGGAGCCAGGTGGAAGATTTCATCATCTCTTCCTTTCTTGATTGCAACATCCCGCTAACTGGTACCGCCTCAAGTCCCAGCCGTATTCTCCTCTAGTCCAAAACCCTCTTGACACAGTAGAAGATGAGATTATAGACCTGACCACGCTGTGTTCTGTGTAGACCCATTTCGCAGTTTTCCACTGTTCCTGGAATAAAGAAGAAGCTCCTCATCTTGGACCACGAGGTCTGAATCATCTGTACTTGTTGCTTCTTTCCTGCTACCTCTCCACCCTCAGTGTTTGCCATCGTTTACCTCATTCTGTGTCTCCCAGCCACACTGCGGTTCTTACTACTCTTCAGGGTTGCGTCACCCATTTTGTTACCGAGCAATGGGCTTGCTGCTTGATGTGCATATAAGCCAATACTAGGGCATTGCTTTGGGGGTTTTGTTGTTATTGTTTAAGACAGGGTCTCACTCTGTTGCAGTAGCACGATCTTGGCTCAGCCCAGCTTCTGCCTCCCAGGCTCAAGTAATCCTCCCACCTCAGCCTCCTGAGCAGCTGTGACCACGGGCACACATCACCATGCCTAGTTAATTTTTGTATTTTTGGGTAGAGACAGGGTTTTGCTGTTTCCCACGCTGGTCTCCAACTCCTGAGCGGAAGCAATCCACCTGCCTCAGCCTCCAAAGTACTTGGATTACAAGTGTGAGCCACCACGCCCTGCTGTAGGGTACCGATTGTTTTGTTTGTTTGTTTTTTCTTTCTTTTTAAGACTTTATTGTGAGGTCAACTGGCAAGGAGAGAGAAGGCAGGGCTCAAATCCGTCTCCCCAATCTGGGGAGTTAACTCAAATGTTTATGGGTTAAAAAGTATGTGGTTGGGCACAGTGGCTCATGCCTACAATGATGGCATTTTGGGAGGCCGAGGCAGGAGGATTGCTGGAGGACAGGAGTTCAAGACCAGTCTGGGCAACATAGCGAAACCATATTTCTACAAAAAATACAAAAACTAGCCAGGTGTGATGGTGCATGCCTGTGGTCCCAGCTACCCACCCAGGAGGTTGATGTGGGAGGATGAATTAAGCCCAGGAGGTCGAGGCTGCAGTGCACCATGATCACGCCACTGTACTCCAGCCTGGGTGAAAGAGCAAGATGCTGTCAAAAAAAAAAAGAAAGAAAAGAAAAGAAAAGAAAAAGAAGTATGTGGAAGTGCTGGTGTGGCAAGTTTTAATCAAAGGGCTTTAACCTTGGCTATTTATAATAAGGTATGGAATGGTGGATTTCAGCACAGTGTCTTCTGGGAGAGTAGACCTTTTGCTTCTGAATGGGTTTCTGCATCCTGGTTCCCGTCGTGTCCAGCTGTTTTTGGTTCCATAGGGAAGCATCATCAGTTTCCGGTGCGATTGGAGGTCAAAGCTTTTTCCCTTTGCCTGTGCCCAGGCTACACAACATGCAATGTTGGTTCTGTTGCAACTGTGTAACAGCTTAAACAATGGTTAAACAATTGAGTTGAACTGGTTCGACCTGATCTCATGGTTACAGTTTCCCTACTCCATTCCTCGCTAAACTCTACCAGGAAGGACCCAGTGCTCCATATTACCACCTCTTACCCTACTCACCATCAGATTTTCCTTCAAACATCACTTTCTCGGGGAATCCGTCCTTCCTTTCCAAACTTGGGGAATGTCTTCTAACCTTCCTTTATTTCTACTGCCAAACACTCCTCCTGGTACTAATGAAGTAGGAACTAGTACTGTTATTTCTTTCTCCACTAAAACATAAGAGAAAGACAAATATGGTATCCACATTGCTAGCATGTTCCCTCGGGGTATTCTCCACTCATTGCATGCTTTTTGAATATGTAATATGTAAATTTGCCGATATGTAAATATTCAATATGTAAATGTGACGATATGTGAATATTCAATATGTAAATATTCAATATGAAACATATTGAAATCTACTTCACAGCTCATGGGTTTTTTGGAGTTTTCTTTGTTTTTTTAATTGATGCGTAATGGATCTACATAGTTTGGGGATACATGTAATAATTGAATAGATTCATATAATTTGTAGAAATCAAATGAGTACTTGGGATCTTCATCACTGTAAATATTTGTCTTTTCCTTATACTAGAACCATTTGAATTCTTTTCTTCCAGCAATTTTGAACATGTAATAGATTACTGTAAACTATAGTCACCCTACTGACCTATCTAACATTAGGACTGTTTTCCTTCGTGGAACTTTATATTTGTACCATTGAATCAACAAAAGTGATGTTGATTCATGAGATTAAACATCTGAAGAGATATCATCAATTCTCACTTTGCTGGGGACACACTTCATCCCCTTGTAGGTAATGATTGTATCTACACTGATGACATGTGACTCTGAGGTACTCTGTTTTTTTAATTTTTATTTTTTAATATAAATAGAAATGGAGTCTCACTATGGTGTCCAGGCAGATCTCGAATTCCTGGGCTCAAGTGATTCTCCCACCTTTGCCTCCCAACATGCTAGGATTACAGGCTGAGCTACCAAGCCTGGCTTACTCTGTTTTTGTTTGTTTGTTTTGTTTGTTTGCTTGTTGTTGTTTGTTTGTTTTCTCAAGACAGAGTCTTTCTCTGTCGCCCAGGCTGGAGTGTAATGGCGCAATCTCGGCTCACTGCAACCTCCACATCCCAGGTTCAAGTGATTCTCCTGCCTCAGCCTCCCAAGTAGCTGGTATTACAGGCATGCACCACCAGTCCTGGCTAATTTTTTGTATTTTTAGTAGAGATGGGGTTTCACCATGTTGGCCAGGCTGGCCTTAAACTCCTGACCTTGTGATCCACCTGCCTCAGCCTCCCAAAGTGCTGGGATTACAGGCGTGAGCCACCGCGCTTGGCGTGTTTTTTTTTTTGGTTTACTTGGGGGGGTGCGCGGGTTTGGTTTGCGTGTTCTTTTTTTTTTTTTTTTTTTTTTTTTTTTTGAGACAGGGTCTCAGTCTGTTACCCAGCTTGGAGTGCTGTGGCACGATCTCGACTCACTGTAATCTCCACCTCCCAGGCTCAAGCTATTCTCCCACCTCAGCCTCTTGAGTAGCTGGGACAGCATGCACTACCATCATGCCCAGCTGATTTTTGTGTTTTTTGTAGAGACGAGGTTTCTGGACGGGTGCAGTACCTCACACAGGTAATCCCAACACTTTGGGAGGCCGAGGTGGGCAGAACACTTGAGGCCAGGAGTTCGAGACAGGGTTTTGCCATGTTGCCCAGGCTGGTCTCTAATTCTTGGGCTCAAGCAATCCTCCTACCTCCGCCTCCCAAAGTGCTAGGATTATAGGCATAAGCCACCATGCCCATCCATTGAAAGTGTTTTCTATTCCGTTTTAAGAGAATGTTCTTTCATTGAAATGCACTATCTTGTTTATTTTTTTCTTTTCTTTTGAGATAGGGTCTCACTCTGTCGCCCAGGCTGGAGTACAGTTGTGCATTCATAGCTCACTGCAGCCTCAAACTCCCGGCCTCAAGCCATCTTCCTGCCTCAGCCTCCTGAGTACCTCGGCCCACAGGCGTGAGCCGGGGCACCTTAAAAGAAGTATACATTGGAGCTTTTGTAGCATCAGAGGAGTAAAACAAAAAACAACAACAAAAGAAACATGTTGGGACTGTGTCCCCAGAAGGCCAGATATGACTTGAACTAGTATGAGACGTAAATTTAAAGAAAACCACCCAGTGTGGCTGAAACCAGCATCCCCTAGTACCTCTGTCTCACTTGCAGACCAACAGTCTCCTGTCATCCAGCCTTCCGCTCCTTCCTCGGCATTTCCCCTGAGGTATCTCAGTGGCATCTCCAACCCAGGGTTTGCAATGCATAGCTTCTTCCATCAGACCTGCCAGTGGCACCAGGATTCCTCTAGCAGCTAAAGCAAAAAAAAAAAAAAAAAAAAACAGGCTTACACCTATGGTCCCAGCTACTCGGGTGGCTGAGGCAGGTGGGGGCATCTGTAGTCTTAGCTATTTGGGAGGCTGAGGTGGGAGGCTGCAGTGAGCTATGATGCTGCCACTGCACTCCAGTTTGGGCGACAGAGAACCTGTCTCTAAAAAAAAAAAATAAAAATAACAATATATAAGTCAAATAAATTTAACAGAGTTTAATTGAGCAAAGAACGATTCACAAATTGGATAGTCATGGAACCAGAGTAGGTTCAGAGAGACCCCAGCACTGTCTCATGTTGAGAGAAGATTTATGGACAGAGAAAGGAGAGTGATGTGCAGAAAACAGAAGTGAGGTACAGAAATAGCCCAATTCGTTCCAGCTCACCATTGGCCTTATTTGAGCATGGTCTGGACAGTTGGCTTCCTTCGGACAAAACTTTGTGATTGGCACAAAAGTAGGTTCCACCCTGTTTACACATCCAGTTAGGTTTCAGTGCACTGCGTACGGAGAAACCTTTAGGCAAAACTTAAAATATGTCAGGGGGCAGCTTTAGGCTAAACTTAATTCAACACATCTTTTGGCGCTCAGCTTAAATATAGCTCTTGCCTTAAACATGAACAGTCTAAGAAGAAGGCCGTGCCTGTCTAGTCAGACCTGAAATTTCGGCTGCGTTTTGGAAAACCAGTGACACTTGCCCTAAGCTACCGCGAAGGCTCCAGGTGTGGTCTGGGTGGTATTACCCATGTTCAGGGTGAACTTCATGATGAAGGAACTCCACTGTTGCACAGGGCCCTGTCATCAGAGAGACCAAAATAAATGCCCCTTTAGCAACTAAAACAGACCCTAAGGTTAAGGAAAGAAAAGTTCGCTACAGGCTGAGTTCTCAGAGAGGTTAGCGTGGCAACTTCCTAAATTCCTACGGCTATAAGAAAAACCACACTCCTGCTAAACTCCCTAAGAAGAGGAGCTACCAGGCAAATCATCAGGCCCTTCCAACCCTTTTTTTTAAACAAGGTCTAACTCTATAGCCCAAGCTGGAGTGCAGTGGTATGATCATGGCTCACTGCAGCCTTGACCTCCTGGGCTCAAGCAATCCTCTCACTTCAGCCTCCTAAGTAGCTGGGATCACAGGTTCATGCCACCATGCTCAGCTAATTTCTGTGTGTGTATTTTTTGTAGAGATGGAGTTTCACCATGTTGCCCAGGCTGTTCTCAAACTCGTGAGTACAAGCGAGTTGCCTGCATCTGCTTCCCAAAGTGCTGCGATTACAGACATGATCCACTGTGCCCAGCCCCTTCCAAGTCTTGACAACCCAGACTACTATTCAGACAGAGGAGCAGCTTTACACACATTCTTTTCTGATAAGCAACTGCAGACCTTACTCCAGTTTTACCAGCTCATAGACGCTTCACACAAACTGTCTTTGTGTCCTATAGTTCACCTCTTCATATGAAGAGCCAAATGCCATCTCATTTTTTTTTTTTTTTTGAATACACAGTGCCACTTTGTCACCCAGGCTGGAGTGCAGTGGTGCAGTCATGGCTTACTGCAGCCTCAGTCTCCTGGGCTCAACCGATTCTCCCAACTTAGACTCCCAAATAGTTGGGACCACAGGTGTCTGTCACCATGCCTGGCTCTTTTATTTTTATTTTTTGTAGAGACATGGTTTCACCCTGTTGCCCAGGCTGAGCTCAAGTGATCCTCCTGCCTTGGCCTCCCAAAGTGCTAGGATTACAGGCATGAGCTACCATGCCCCACCTCATTTTAATGCTAAAACATAGCCTC
>NW_026652282.1:798387-833280 GCF_009828535.3 Hylobates moloch
AAAAAAAAAAAATAAAAATAACAATATATAAGTCAAATAAATTTAACAGAGTTTAATTGAGCAAAGAACGATTCACAAATTGGATAGTCATGGAACCAGAGTAGGTTCAGAGAGACCCCAGCACTGTCTCATGTTGAGAGAAGATTTATGGACAGAGAAAGGAGAGTGATGTGCAGAAAACAGAAGTGAGGTACAGAAATAGCCCAATTCGTTCCAGCTCACCATTGGCCTTATTTGAGCATGGTCTGGACAGTTGGCTTCCTTCGGACAAAACTTTGTGATTGGCACAAAAGTAGGTTCCACCCTGTTTACACATCCAGTTAGGTTTCAGTGCACTGCGTACGGAGAAACCTTTAGGCAAAACTTAAAATATGTCAGGGGGCAGCTTTAGGCTAAACTTAATTCAACACATCTTTTGGCGCTCAGCTTAAATATAGCTCTTGCCTTAAACATGAACAGTCTAAGAAGAAGGCCGTGCCTGTCTAGTCAGACCTGAAATTTCGGCTGCGTTTTGGAAAACCAGTGACACTTGCCCTAAGCTACCGCGAAGGCTCCAGGTGTGGTCTGGGTGGTATTACCCATGTTCAGGGTGAACTTCATGATGAAGGAACTCCACTGTTGCACAGGGCCCTGTCATCAGAGAGACCAAAATAAATGCCCCTTTAGCAACTAAAACAGACCCTAAGGTTAAGGAAAGAAAAGTTCGCTACAGGCTGAGTTCTCAGAGAGGTTAGCGTGGCAACTTCCTAAATTCCTACGGCTATAAGAAAAACCACACTCCTGCTAAACTCCCTAAGAAGAGGAGCTACCAGGCAAATCATCAGGCCCTTCCAACCCTTTTTTTTAAACAAGGTCTAACTCTATAGCCCAAGCTGGAGTGCAGTGGTATGATCATGGCTCACTGCAGCCTTGACCTCCTGGGCTCAAGCAATCCTCTCACTTCAGCCTCCTAAGTAGCTGGGATCACAGGTTCATGCCACCATGCTCAGCTAATTTCTGTGTGTGTATTTTTTGTAGAGATGGAGTTTCACCATGTTGCCCAGGCTGTTCTCAAACTCGTGAGTACAAGCGAGTTGCCTGCATCTGCTTCCCAAAGTGCTGCGATTACAGACATGATCCACTGTGCCCAGCCCCTTCCAAGTCTTGACAACCCAGACTACTATTCAGACAGAGGAGCAGCTTTACACACATTCTTTTCTGATAAGCAACTGCAGACCTTACTCCAGTTTTACCAGCTCATAGACGCTTCACACAAACTGTCTTTGTGTCCTATAGTTCACCTCTTCATATGAAGAGCCAAATGCCATCTCATTTTTTTTTTTTTTTTGAATACACAGTGCCACTTTGTCACCCAGGCTGGAGTGCAGTGGTGCAGTCATGGCTTACTGCAGCCTCAGTCTCCTGGGCTCAACCGATTCTCCCAACTTAGACTCCCAAATAGTTGGGACCACAGGTGTCTGTCACCATGCCTGGCTCTTTTATTTTTATTTTTTGTAGAGACATGGTTTCACCCTGTTGCCCAGGCTGAGCTCAAGTGATCCTCCTGCCTTGGCCTCCCAAAGTGCTAGGATTACAGGCATGAGCTACCATGCCCCACCTCATTTTAATGCTAAAACATAGCCTCAAAGTGAACATGGGACATATATTACATATATGTTTACCCATTGGGCATGCACTCAGCTGCCCTCATAAATATGCATAGCTTCTCCCCCAAATCTGCTGAATATGCATGACTCTATTGTGTAATATGATCCCTATGAGGCATGAAGCCCAATCTCTCTTTTCCCTCTTCAGAGAGACAGCACCTTCTGTTTATGCCAGGGACACTCACTCCCCAGTTAGCAAACTGACATCACCAATAAAACTCTCCTTTCTATTACACTATTTGGCCACCTGGGTGGTCTTCTGCAAGAGAGCTCTAAACTTTGCTTAAAGCTCTTGTAGGAGAGCAGGATAGGTCACCCCAAAAGATATCACTTTGGCATAAGGGTTATTTTGAGCTGAAGACAAATGAGAAGCAAGAGCTGCTAAAAGAAAACAGAATAAACCTCTCATGGGGGTTTGTTATCCAGATTAGTTCACCACCCAGGCGTTAAGCTTAGAACCCGTGAAAGGGGGCCGGGCGCGGTGGTTCACGCTTGTAATCCCAGCACTTTGGGAGGCCGAGGCGGGCGGATCACGAGGTCAGGAGATCGAGACCATGGTGAAACCCCGTCTCTACTAAAAATACAAAAAAATCAGCCGGGCGTGGTGGCGGGCGCCTGTAGTCCCAGCTACTCGGAGAGGCTGAGGCAGGAGAATGGCGTGAACCCGGGAGGCGGAGCTTGCAGTGAGCCGAGATTGCGCCTCTGCACTCCAGCCTGGGTGACAGAGCGAGACTCTGTCTCAAAAAAAAAAAAAAAAGAACCTGTGAAAGATAACATATCTTGAGGTCTCCAAGCCAATAAGCTAAAGAGAAAAGTCAAGCTGGGAACTGCTTAGGGCCTCTGTCTCCCATTCTAGTCAAAGTCCTCCCTCTGCTCGCTGAGAGATGCGTATCTGATCGCCTCCTTTGGAAAGGCTCATCAGAAACTCAAAACAATGCAACTGTTTTTGTCTCACCTATCTGTGCCCTGGAAGCCCCCTCCCTGCTTCCAGTCTTCCTGCCTTTGCTTCAAGCTGTCCAGCCTTTCTAGACGGAATCAATGTGCTTCTTCCATATATTGATTGATGTCGCATGTTTCCCTGAATGTATAAAACGAAGCTGTGCCCCAACCACCTTGGGCACATGTCGTCAGGACTTCCTGAGGCTGTGTCATGGCACGTCCTCAACCTTGGCAAAAGAAACTGTCTGAGTTAACTGAGACCTGTCTCAGACTTTCTGGGTTCACATACCCATTAGTTATTTTTCCTGATCCTCTCCCTCCTCCCACGCTCCACCTTCCGAAAGGCCCCAGTGTGTGTTGTTCCCCTCTTTGTGTCCGTGTGTTCTCATCATTCAGCTCCTATTTATAAGTGAGAACATGCGGTATTTGGTTTTCTGGTCCTGTGCTAGTTTGCTAAGGATAATGGCCTCCAGCTCCATCTGTGTTCCTGAAAGTAGACTTAGACTGTTAATCATCAGAGACACAGGCCTAGAGGAATCTACATAACAAACCTTACTCAATTTGCCTTTATCTTCCATTTGTTTCCTCCTGTATTTGTCTTCCCAAAGTTTGCAGCTCCTAGGAGCTTAAAAGGCCTTTTTCCTTTGCCTTTTTCCTTCTTGACAAACGTATTGTTCTTGGCTGATTTGTTGTATGCGCCCCAAGTTCTAACCATGTTTTTGAGTTATTCATCACTGAGTTTCACCCCATGTGGATATGCACTGCATGTCTTAATAAATTCTGCTTTTCTTTTGTTCTTTTGGCAGTTTAATTTCCAGGGCGGTAGCTGGAGAGCTGAGGAGGACAGAGGAAAAAGTCGTTATTGTTGTTGTTGTTTTTCCTTCTGCTCCGCTGGCACCCTGTCGAAATTCTTAAACATTTTGGAACAGGGAGCTGTTAAAAGAAAACTTGAGACAAGTGAAATGTGATGGAGTTTAATTGAGCAAAGAAAAGATTTGATTGAATCAGGCAGCCTCCAGAATCACAGCAGATTCAGACAGACTGCAGGGGTGCCTCGTGGTCAGAACAAATTTATAGACAAAAAAAGTAAAGTGGGCCGGGCGTGGTGGCTCATGCCTGTAATCCCAGCACTTTGGGAGGCCGAGGCGGGCGGATCACGAGGTCAGGAGATCGAGACCATCCTGGCTAACACGGTGAAACCCCGTCTCTACTAAAAATACAAAAAATTAGCCGGGCGTGGTGGCGGGCGCCTGTAGTCCCAGCTACTCGGGAGGCTGAGGCAGGAGAATGGCGTGAACCCCGGGGGGCGGAGCCTGCAGTGAGCCGAGATCGCGCTATTGCACTCCAGCCTGGGCGACAGAGTGAGACTCCGTCTCAAGAAAACAAAAAAACAAACAAACAAACAAACAAAAAAAGTAAAGAGGGGTACAGGAATCGGAAGTGTGGTACGGAAACAGTGAAATGGATTACAGCTCGGCGTTTGCCTGATTTGAACGCAGTTTGAACACTCAGCAGTCTATGAGTGGTTGAAGTATGGCGGCTGGGATTGGCCAACACTCAGCTATTGTTACAGATGCATACTATTAAGTTAGGTTTTCAGTTTTGTTTGCCTGTTAAGCTAGGATACCCTTCATCCACAAGGACTCAAATATAGAAGTACGGAGTACTTATCGGGCCATATTTAGTTTGCTTTAACAGACATAACCATTTTATTTTTACTTTTACCTGTTTCCCCAAGAGCTGAGCGTTTTCATTTTGCACTTGGCCTTGCAAACTATATACCCGGTTCTATCCACAAAGGAATGATGCCAAGAACTGAGGTTGCTTAAGTCATTATTACTCATATCGATAGCAAGAGTGGGTTTCTTCAAAAGTTTGTTCTTAAATGTGCATATTTCCTAAGTCTATGCCATTGATAGCATTTCTCTGGCAAGGACCTACATTCGGCTCTTGGGGTTAAAGTTAGGGAATCTGGATTGCTGATCAAAATTCTGCTTAGAAGAAACAAAAATAAGCTGGGCATGGTGGCTCATGCCTGTAATTCCAGCACTTTGGGAGGCCAAGGAGGGCGGATGGCTTGAGCCCAGGAATTTGAGACTAGCTCGGGCAACATAGTGAGACCCCATCTCTACAAAGTATACAAAAATTAGGAGGGAGTGGTGGCTCATACCTGTGGTCCCAACTACTCGGGAGGCTGACGCAGGAGGACACTTGAGCCTGGGAGGTCGAGGCTGCAGTGAATGATGATTGCAGCACTACACTGCAGCCCACGTGACAGAGCAAGACCCTGTCTCAGAAAAAAAAAAAAAAAAGAAGGAAGGAAGGAAGTCTTTACTGTTTAAAGAATGGATACAGGCTGGAGATGTGGGTGGATATTTGGCATTTTGCAAGTGGGAGTTTCACTTGCATGTCATCTAAATGCAGTGGAAAATCAAATAAGGCGTACTTGAAGAGGCAGGATTTTTCTGAATCAGAATCCAAGCTTTCTATTCTGCAGAATCTGACTGTCATCCTGCCCTCCGCAGCTGGAAAATGTCCATTGCTCAATTACCCTCACCAAAAGGTGGCCGGGCAACTAATCATCACCCCATAACATCACCCCAAGGTATCCACCCATACAAATTGTGCCTCCATGCAAGGTGTACTTCCTGTATCTCCCGCTTTTTTTTACAACAGTGCTAAGGAAACCCGCTCCAGCCAGAGGCAGGGCTTCTGAGGCCATTTGCAGATCTGAGTAAGGAAAGCCCTATAACCCTAAACCTAGGAGCCTTTACCATTTGTGGGTCCATCCAATTTGGGATTTGCTCCTGAATCCCTGTACCACCCAAGTCAAATTTCATAAAATATTTGGATTTGAAAACACTCATTGCAAGTAGGCTCCTAAATACACTGCTTCCTTAGCTAAATTATATCCAAGATCTGAGGTGCGGGTGCTGCTTTCAGCCAAGCCTTTTGGGATTATTTATTGTTGGCCCATCTCAACTCTAATTCACGTTGCTTTACTCATCCTCCTAACACGGTCTTGAGACAGACGGAACTACGTAACTTTTCTCCAACTTTAGACCAGTGCCTGGATTATTCTAGGTTCTCCATTTATGTTCACCCTCTGGGGGATGAATGAGTAGCACGGATCACACATACTAGTTGTAATTAAAATATATGTGCTTAGAAAAATCCAGATGATAAATGATGCAGTTTGATACTTCTGTCTCTCTCTTTCTCCCACTACCCTTCTGTCTGTCTTTCTTTCTCTAATTTTTGCTTTCTGTTATTCCTGTCTGAACCTTTAGGCAATGCATTCCATTCCTTCAAAGCTATTAAGGGTTTGAGGAGCTTATGTAAAATACTGACCACCTCAGGTGGATAAAGTAGGTGGAGGTGAATTTCTGGATGCAATCAAACAATATGGGTTGAAAAAGATGTCCTTCCTTTTCAAATTCCTCTTCCGAGAATAAAGTTAAAATGTATGCTCTCTTTACAAAAATGAAATAAATGTACACATTTATCGTATTAGGAATTTGGAGCTAGCTGTGCAGACAGCTGTATTAGCTTGCCACCTAGTGTTTAAATTCACGTAATGATTAAAAACACGCACTGCTCAATCAGGCTTGTATTCCTCGATGCGAAGGAAAGAATATAAATTATTTAAAGGATAATTCAGAATGAGGAAATAATAGACATCCCTTAAGTAACTATATTTGTGGACTGAATTGTATAATTTATATTTCTATTTAGGGAAGAAGGTTAATTAAGGGCTTAAGGGGCATATGGAAAATATTGACCACCTCGGATAGACAAGGCAGGTGAAGGTAATTTTCTCGATGCAATGGGTCATCATAGGTTAATTAAGCATTGAGTTTGGAGTGTTTAGACCAATGGCAAAGGTTTGTATCATTTCGATAGATGACATTCTTTCAATTTTAATCTTAAGGTATTTTCAAAATAACCACTAGAAAAGGAAATATAATACTTATTAAGAGCTACCTATGGGCCTATGGGCTGTGTGCAAAGTCTTTTACAGATATCATCTCCATTAGTCTTTGTAAGTCCCGTAATGTACTTTTCAGTTGCATTTCACAAATGGAACAATTGAAGTATAGACAGGTTAGGGAATATGTCCAAAGATATTTAGCTGGCAAGAAAAACAATTCCCATTCACCCCATTGTGTCAAACCCTAGAGAACATTCTTTCCACCTCTGAACACCACTGTATGGAAAAGAACGTGTTCCCTCGGTTGTTCATAGCTTGCTTTTGTCTACTACCTTCTCCTTGCCATGTGGTTAAAGAAAATGGAAGGACCGGAGCCAGGGAAGGAGAAGAACGTTGCATTTGGGGTTGACAACCTTGGGTCCAGACCTCATGGTCCTGCTCCCTTTACAGGGTAGACTCACCAAAGCCTCTTCATGTCTTCACACTCTGTGTTCTTCGTCTGAAAAAATAAGAGCATTCGAGAAGATGATTTCAGAAGTTATTTCTCAGGCTAAAATCCTAAGATTCTGTTCTAGGGTATTCTAAATTCAAAATGAAACTCCTCCTAAGAGTGATGAGAAAACGAAGACGTTTTAGAGATCTTAGAACAAAGGGTGGCAGAGAAATGCTCAGCCTTTGTAAGGAATTCTTTTGTGGACAAATAAGGTCTAATATGGTTGCCCCAAATCACTTAGGAAAAAGATATCCTTTTTTTAATAGTTAATATTAAGACAGTTATTTGTATTTCACTTGACACATTCATATAACTCCTTAGTAAAGACAAGGCAACAGTATCGGTCCATTGAAATAAGTCAAACACACATAATTTTCTATTTTTTTTAATTTCCATAAGTTTTGGGGGAACAGGTAGTGTTTTGTTACACGAGTAAGTTCTTCAATGGTGATTTGTGAGATTTTGGTGCACCCATCACTGAGCAGTATACACTGCACTCAATTTGTAGTCTTTTATCCCTCACCCCCTTCCCACCCTTTCCCCCAGAGTCCCCAGAGTCCACTGTGTCACTCTTAGGCCTTTGCATCCTCATAGCTTAGCTCCCACTTATGAGCGAGAACATACGATGTTTGGTTTTCCGTTTCTGAGTGACTTCGCTTAGTCTCCAAACCCATCCAGGTTGCTGCGAATGCCATTAATTCATTCATTTTCATGGCTCAGTAATATTCCATTGTACGCATATATATATATACCATAGTTTCTTTATCCACTCGTTGATTGATGCGCATTTGGGCTGGTTCCACATTTTTGCAACTGCAAATTGACAAACACACATGATTATGTTACTCCTGGGGTTGTACCTTGGAGAGACACTCCTGGAGGACAGGTGAGTCTCAAAGTGGGGCTTAGCCCACAAGTGTTCTTGGCTTAGCTCGCGAAAGAATTTAGGGGCAAACCAGAGGTAGAAGAAAACTGCTTTATCGAAGTGACAGTGTTACAGCTCCGTGACTGTGCTTGCAGAACAGGGCTACCCTGCAGGCAGAGAGTAGCAGCTCAGGGCATATTTTTTTTTTTGAAGTCATATTTATACCCATTTATTTTTATTTCTATTTTTTTCCTTGTTGGAGACCGTGCCTCACTCTGTCTCCCAGGCTGGAGCACAGTGGAACGATCTTGGCTCACTGCAACCTCTGCCTCCCGAATTCAAGCAATTCTCCTGCCTCAGCCTCCTGAGTAGCTGGGATTACAAGCATGCCCCACCACAACCAGCTAATTTTTTCGTATTTTTAGTAGAGACAGGGTTTCACCATGTTGGTCAGGCTGGTCTCAAACTCCTGACCTCAAATGATCTGCCTGCCTCAGCCTCCCAAAATATATACCCATTTTTAATTGCATGCAGATTAAGGGGCAGGTTATGCAGAAATTTCTAGGGAAAGGGTAGTAATCATTGAGTTATTGGGTCATTGCCATGGAAAGAGGTGGTAACTCCCGGGTGTTGCCATGGTAATGGTAAATTGACATGGCACACTGATGGGCGTGTCTGACTGAAAGCTGCTTTGGTCTGCCCTGTTTTAGCTAGCCCTCAGTCTGGTCTGGTGTCCAACCCCCACCTCTGGAGTCAAGTCCCGCCTCCTACTTCACCACCATAGGGTTGATGTACATGGAGATTTGGGATTGGCATGGCTAGGGTGCCAGTCTCAGCCCAGTAACACCTAAGCTGTGTTCTCCTGAGCAAGTTACAGAGCATTTCCAAGTCCAGGTACTCTTCTTGGTATATTAAGGGTGCAAAGGGTTAAATTATGACCTCCTCAAAGGTTACATGAAAGTCCTAAAGCCTGGTACCTGTGCATGAGACTTTATTTGGAAATAGGGTCTTTAAAGATGCCATCAAGAGAAAATGAGGTCATACTAGATGAAGGTGGGTTCTAAATTCTATGACTATAATCTCTCTCTATAAGGAGAGAGAGAGATTTAAAGACACAGAGCGTAGACGGTCATGTAATGACAAAGGCAGAGATTGGAGTGATGTGTCCACAAGCCAAGGAATTTCAAGGATTGGCAAAGGACGGATTCTACCCCGGGCCTCGGAGGAAGCACCTTGATGTTTGAACTTCCAGCCTCCAGAATTGTGGAAGAATGAGTGTCTGTTTTCTTAAACCACCAAGTTTATGGTGATTTTTATGGCCGCTCCGGGCAATCTCACACAAGTGTTTATACCTAAATCATGAGGCTGAATTAAGAAGGAAATAAGATACTTCATTAATGCTCTGGCACATTCTGGGGACATCAAAGCAGTGCTCCTCCCAGGTTGTTGATGCCTACTTCTCTTTGCTTTCTAGAACCTGGCTGCTCACCACGCTGTCTTATCAGCTGTCGCTGAAATTTCCACACTGCCAGGAGACCAATTGCTATGTCACTCAGTGCTAGCATGTGTGAAAAAAAAATATCCTGGGCCCCCAAAATGACTCAGGAAAACTCAAGCTGGAAACTGCTCAGGGCAAACCTGCCTCCCATTCTATTCAAAGTCGCCCCTCTGCTCACTGAGATAGATGTATATCTGATCGCCTCTTTTGGAAAGGCTAATCAGAAAGTCAAAAGAATGCAACTGTTTGTGTCTCACCATCTGTGACCTCAAAGCCCCCTCCCACTTCAAGTCTTCCAGCCCTTGCTTCAAGTGGTCCCGCCTTTCCAAAGCGAACCAATGTACTTCTTACATATGTTGATTGATGTCTCATGTCTCCCTAAAACGTACAAAACGAAGCTGTGCCCCAACCACCTTGGGCACATGTCATCAGGACTTCCTGAGGCTGTGTCACGGGCACGTCCTTGACCTTGGCAAAATAAACTTTCTAAGTTATCTGAGACCTGTCTCAGACTTTCTGGGTTCACACACGTTTTGCTGAATTATTGCACCACTCTTGATTCAATTTCTATCTATTGTTGACAAACATAAACCCTTTTGGTTGGTTAGTGGCCACGTTTAGACTTGTTCCTCTTAATGCACTGTTTCAATGCCTTGTATGTTGCCTCCTGATGACACAGGGCCTTATATTTAGAGCAAAGCAACTGAGCAGATGGCACAAGTGTCTGTAGGTGCTTGTTTTCTGGCATGGAAAGACATGTTTAGAAAATGGAAATTAGGCTTGATGCAGTGGCTCATGCCTATAATTCCAGCACTTTGGGAGGCTGTGGCAGGAGGATCACTTGGGGACAGGAGTTTGAGATTGGCCTGGACAACATAGCAAGACCCATTCTCTACAAAAGAATAAAAAGAGCTGGGTGTGGTGGTATGTGTCTGCAGTGCCACCTACTCTGGAGGCTGAACTGGGAGGATTGCTGTGGAGTCCAGGAGTTCAAGTTTGCAGTGAGTTATGATTGCGCCAGTGCACTCAGCTGTCAACATGAATGACACAGTAACTATCTACACAGGAAGGTCATGAGCTACTGACTTGTTCAGAGGCAAAAAATGGTCATCGATGTCCTTCACCCCAGGAAGGCAATAGTACCTAAGACAGAAATTCAGGAAAAACTAGCCAAAATGGACAAGACCACAGAGGATGTCCTGGTTTTTTGGTTGTTTTTGAAATGGAGTTTTGCTCTGTTGCCCAGGCTGGAGTGCAGTGGCGCGATCTTGGCTCACTACAACATCCGCCTCCCAGGTTCAAGCAATTATCCTGCCTCAGCCTCCCAAGTAGCTGGGATTACAGGCATGTGTCACTACGCCTGGCTAATTTTTGTATTTTTAGTAGAGACAGGGTTTCATGATGTTGGCCAGGCTGGTCTCAAACTCCTGGCCTCAAGTGATCCACCCACCCCAACCTCCCAAAGTGCTGGGATTATAGGAGTGAGCCCCCATGCCCAGCCAGGATGTCCTCTTTGTAGTCATATTCGGAATTCATTTTGGTGGTGTCAAGACAACTGGTTTTGGCACGATTTACAAATCTTCAGATTATGCAAAGAAAAATGAACCCAAACATAGACTTGCAAGACACAGCCCATGTGAGACGAAAAAGACCTCAAGGAAACAGCAAGTGGAATGAAAGAACAGAACGAAGAAAGTCAGGAAGACTGCAAAGGCCAGTGTTGGCGCTGGCGATAGGCAAGGTGGAGACTGCGTGAAAAACAGAAGAAGTAGCAATTCTGCAGTGACATTATCAGCAGCCATTGTGTGGATTTTTTACAAGAGAATTAGTAAATTATAAGCTTTCGGGAAATAAAACAAATTTCAGTCAACATTTATCCACAGGAATCCAGAAAAAAGCAGCAGGTGGAATAACCAGTGGGCCTTTAATAATCTGGAATGGTAGATGAATTTATTGGCTATTAAATGCACTCCTTGCCAACTTGAAAGCACCAAAGTTAGTGGCCTTTGGTAGCCTGATTGTAATTATCTCTTCTCTTTAGGACCCCGAGGCTGAGAAAGTTCCTCTTCCTTGTCACACAGACAAAATGGGAACACCCCACAGCAAGGCTTCAGCCACGTCTTGCCCTGATTCAGTTCTGAGAGTTGGTAGGTCACAGGCACGATGGTTTCCTGGTGCTCCTTCAGGGCGTCGGCCACCTTTTTAATCACAAAATCATGGAGGGGCTCTGTGGCAGGTGTCAGGGGTGTGGACTCTGAGGGGTCCCTGGAGAGATCGAAGAGCAGAGGGGGGTTGTGGTAGGTAACCTGTTCTCCGAAACATCTGCATAATGAGGTGACATAGCAGCCACCAGAAGCTGGTGGCTGGAATACCGGGGTCACATAGTGAGCCTTCCAAACTGACCCACCTGGAGGAGAAAAGAGAGACTTGTCAAATGATGCACACCTCAGCCAGATCAAAGGAAGAAGTCCTAGTGTTCTATAGCAGGGGTCCCCAGTCCCCAGGCCACAAACTGGTACCTGTTCGTGGCCTGTTAAGAACCCGGTCACACACACAGGAGGTGAGTGGTAGGGCAAGAGAGCGAAGCTTTATCTCTGTATTTACAGCCATTCCCTATGGTTGGCATTATTGCCTGAGCTCTGCCTCCTGTCAGATCAGTGGCTGCATTAGATTCTCATAAGAGCACGAACCCTATTGTGAACTGCCCGTGCGAGGGATGTAGGTTGCATGCTACTTATGAGAATCTAATGCCTGATGATCTGTCACTGTCTCCCATCACCCCCAGATGGGACCATCTAGTTGCAGGAAAGCAAGCTCAGGGCTCCACTGATTCTACTTGATGATGAGTTGTAGAATGATTTCGTTCTATAATACAATGTAATAATGATGGAAATAAAGTGCAGCACAATGTCACGCACTTGAATCATCCCCAAACCATCCCCCATCCCAGTCTACAGAAAAATTATCTTTTATAAAACTGGTCCCTGGTGCCAAAAAAGTTGGGGACCCCTGTTCTAAACACTGTAGAATAACTATAGTGAACAATAATATGTCACATAGTTACAAATAGCTAGAAGGAGGATATTCGATGTTCCCAACACAAAGAAATTATGCATGTTTGAGATGATGGCTGTGTCAATTATTCTAATCTGATCACTATGCATTGCCTATCTCAAAATATCACTAGATACCCCCAATTTTCATGTGCAACATGTGCATATTATTATGTGTGTGTCACTTTTTAAAAAATTAAAAATCTTCCAATTTCTGGATCATAAACTCATTTTCTTCTAACACTTTTAATATTACATTTTATCTTTAGTCTGCCTAGAATTGATTGTTATAAATGAAAGTTTAGCCATGACCACTTAGGCCTACAAAATAACCTGCCCATAGAAGATATTCAATAAATATCTTTTTATCTCCAAAAAAAAAAAAAGAAAGAAAGCACATCAGAGGCATGCACCCAAGGTGCTGGCTTCTCTTGTCTTCTTCCATCTTCTCAAGGCTGGTTCTTGGGCTTCTTTTTGCCCGCAGGTCAATGCTAAATATTATGCAATCCTTACAACAAAACGAGAACATTAGAGTCCCCTGGTGAAATGATATACACATTTTCCAGCAGATGTCAGTCCTGTTTCTAAAAATGTATATACATATTTTTTGGTTTTGCTTTTGTTTGAGATGGAGTCTCACTCTGTCTTCCAGGCTGGAGTGCAATGGTGTGATCTCAGCTCACTGCAACCTCTGCCTCCTGGGTTCAAGTGATTCTCCCGCCTCGGCCTCCCGAGTAGCTGGGACTACAGGCATGCACCACCATGCCTGGCTAATTTTTGTATTTTTCAGTAGAGACAGGGTTTCGCCATGTTTGCCAGGCTGGTCTCAAATTCCTGACCTCAAGTGATCTGCCCACCTCGGCCTCCCAAAGTTCTGGGATTACAGGCATGATCCACCACGCCTGGCTAAAAATGTATGTTTCGTAAAAGTGTCTCCCTGGCTTTATAGGCAAATCTTATGTTCATATATCTGTTTTCTTTATTAAAGTGTAATTGATAAGTAAAAATTGCATAGATTTTCCATGTACAATGCGATGTTTCAATGTAGGTGCAACTGCTGAGATCATTAAGTGAAGCCAATTAGCATCTCCATTACCCCCGCCTGTCTTTCTGCAAAAGAGCAATTCCGAGAAACTTCTCCAGAAACATGTGTTCAGTGAGCCCTGGAATGAAAGGACCCGTCTAGAGAGGAAAGGAAGAATGTGTTCAGGATACACCTGAGTGACCCTGCTCCTGGCAGGGAACAGGAAGCAACGGGTTGAACACTCACTGTCGTCCTTGGGGATCCACCGCACAGCGTGCAGGTAGGAGCCACAGTAGTGGAACAGAAATTCATGCTCCGAGTGCCTGACGTTGCCCTGCAGCAAAGGCATGAGGTCTCGGCCATCAATGACCCTGCAGAGACACAGACAGTGAAAATAAGGAGAATAGGGAGAAAGGACGTCGGGTCCCAAGCTACCTGAAGGGTACTTGCTGAAGACTGCGTCATGCCTCACGGTCAGAGGACAGCGTACTGAGTCTTTAGGAAAACTCATGCATCCTCTCTGGGAGATTACACTCCAGTGGGCGAGAGAAGAAAGCTAAGTTCTGATCCTGAAATGATGAGGCCGAGGAATGTGACAATGCATGCCCCAAAGGCGAAAAGATCAGACAGCCTTGGCTGCCACACAGAGCCCTCCACAGCTCGGCAATTTGTGGCAATTTCATCAATCTGAACTTCATTTGCAATTATATTGCTACCCTTTGAAAAAATTTTATGTAATCACTAAAAAGTCATATACTTCTAATTTTATATGAGAAATGGAGGAAATGAACGCACAAACAGAAAACCAATCACCATGGGACAAATGGGAGCTAAACATTGGGTACACATGAACATAAAGATAGGAACATTAGACACTGGGGGGCTCCAAAAAGCGAGAGGAAGGGAGGAGGGAAGGGTTGAAAAACTACCTGTTGGGTACTATGTTCACTACTTGGGTGACAAATTTAATAGAAACCTCAGCATCACACAATATATCCAAATAACAAACCTGCACATGGGCCCCTGAATCTAAACTAAAATGAATTTTAAAAATTTATATTAGAAAATATATCTTATGCCTTATATTAGAAAGCAATAATAATAAAACCTGCTTTGTAATGGGACACATAATAATACATCCCAGATAAGGATTTTTCTCTTTTTTTTTTGAGATGGAGTTTCACTCTTGTTGCCCAGGCTGGGGGCAGTAGCATGATCTCTGCTCACCGCAACCTCTGCTTCCCGGGTTCAAGGGATTCTCCTGTCTCAGCCTCCTGAGTAGCTGGGATTACAGGCATGTGCCACCACACCCAGCTAATTTTGTATTTTTAGTAGAGATGGGGTTTCTCCATGTCAGTCAGGCTGGTCTTGAACTCCCAACCTCAGGGGACCCACCCACCTCAGCCTCCCAAAGTGCTGGGATTATAAGCGTGAGCCACCACACCCAGCCAGGATTTTTTTTTCTTTCTTGGAGACAGAGTTTTGCTCTTGTTGCCCAGGCTGGAGTGCAATGGCACGATCTCGGCTCAATGCAACCTCCATCTCCCAGGTTCAAGCAATTCTCCTGCCTCAGCCTCCTGAGTAGCTGCGATTACAGGCGTGTGCCACCACGCTTGGCTAATTTTGTATTTTCAGTAGAGACGGGGTTTCACCATGTTGGTCAGGCTGGTCTCGAACTCCTGACCTCAGGTGACCCATCTGCCTTGGCCTTCCAAAGTGCTGGGAATACAGGTGTGAGCCACCACGCCACGCCTAAAAAGGATCTTAAAAGAAATAAAACTATATTTACTATCAGATACAATGATTTCCTATGTTAATTATCACCGAAAAACCCGCCGGAAATAATGAGTAAGATTAGCAAGATCACACAATACAACACCAACTTTTAAAAATGTCTATATATTTGCAATGAATGGCTGGGAATGACATTATTTTTAAAGTATCATGTACTATAACATGAGAAAACATGAAGTATTTAGGGATAGCATTTTTATGTGAAAAATTTACATGAAAAAAGCCACAAAGCACCAAATAAGAGAAACACATGGAGAAATGAACTATACTTATTGATTGGAAAATTCAAAGTTTTTTAAGACATCAATTTTCCGCAAATTGATCTATAGATTTAAAGCAATCTCAATCACAATTCCAGAAAGGTTTATGTTGAAATGAAGAAACTTATTCTAAAATTTACATGGGAAAATAAAGATCCTAGAATGGTTTAAAATTTTTTGAAGAAGAAAATAGTTTGAAGACTCACTACATAACTCCCAGGTTTACTATAAAGCGAGACTCATTGAGACAGTGTAGTGTTGAAATAAGGGTTTCAATGGATCAATGAAATAGGAGAGTTCGGGAACTGACCGATATGTATACGGCTTTTCAACAAATGCTCAAAATAGTTCAGTAGAGATAGGACTGTCTTTCAATAAATGACAGTAGACAAATTGGATATCCAAATGCAAGGAAAATAAATCTCAGCCTATACCTCAAGCCACATTAAAAAATTAACTCGATATGGACCATAAGCCTAAATAAATGTAAACCCAAAACTATAAAACTTCTAAGTGAAAACATATGAGAAAATCACTGTGATCTTTTGATAAGAAAATTTTTTTAAGTTTTATCACAAAAATCACAAGTTATAAAAGAAAAAAAGATAAATTAGCCATTATCAAAATGTAAAACTTCTGCTTTTCAAATGGCAACGCCAACAAAATAAACGTGACCTCACTCCATTAGTGGGGACAAAGAAGAAAAGAAAAAAATTTAAATATTAAATATTAATTTTAAAAAGTTTAGAGCATTAGAACACCATCTTGATTACTCTTTTAAACTTGATTACTCTAGCTTTATAGTAAATTTTGGAATTATGTAGTGAGTCTTCAAATGATTTTCTTCTTCAAAAAATTTTAGGCTATTCTAGGTTCTTTATTCTAGAAAATCCTATGAAATACTTTTGATCTGCAGTTGATTGAATTCGCAGATGCAGAACCTCTGAGTTCAGAGAGATGACTATTTGCTTCTACTCCACGGCTTTTTTCTTTTCTTTTAAACTTTCTTTTAAGTTCGTATTTAATATTTTAATTTTTTCTTTCTTTTCTTCTCCACTAATGGACTGAGGTCACATGTTTATTTACTTGATATTGATATTTGAAAAGCAGAAATTTTAAATTTTGATAATGACTAATCTATCACTTTTTTCTTTTATAGCTTGCAACTTTTTTGATAAATCTAAAAAAACTATTTTCTTATCTGAATATTACAATAATTTTCTCCTATGTTTTTACTTGGAAGTGTTGTAATTTTGGGTTTACATTTAGGCTTATGTTCCTTTTAGGGATGGTCTTGTCTGTACTGAATATGTACAGACTTTTTCTCGTCATTATTCCCTAAAGGATACAATATAACAACTATTTTCCGTGGCATTTACATACATTGTATTAGGTATTATGAGTAATCTAGAGATGATTTAATATATACAAGAGGATGTGTGCAGGTAATATGCAAATATTACAGTATTTTATATCAGGGACGTGAGCATCTGGGTATTTTGGTATCCATGTGAGGTCTGGAGACCAACCCCCCAGGGATACCAAGGGACAGCTGTATTGGTAAACCACATACCTGGTAAGTCATTTTTTCCCAACACTTTGATAAACCATTGCATCCTCAGATTCCTGTGTTTCTACACATTAATGGTGTCCTCTGTTTTATCTTTACTTTTCTTTTTTGTTTATTCTACTCTCTTGTTCAGGATCTCTGGTTATAAATCTGTCCATCTCTATTTTTTGTTGTAATTTGCTTTATCTGTTTTGTGTGGTGAGGTGGTGAAACAAATTGTGTTAATTCTAAAAATAAATTACTATTTGGCTTTTATAGTATTAGCAGCCTTCATTTCTGTACAGGTGAGAGCCGCTTTTGAGTTCTTCTTGTTGATTTCATTGTGTTGGCGATTGAAGGAGACGGGAGAGAGGTATCCACAGGCCCTCATGATGCTGGTGTCATAGACAGTGAGCCTGATACTGTGAATTTGCTGTTTGTTCCCTTCTACATAGTAGAGCTATTCTCTATTAGCAGGGACATATTTAACTGGTCAATGCACATGCCAAAGAAGTCATGAATTCAAATAAAGAGGCTTGGGAGAACCAAGCATAGGAATAACCAAAAAATCAACCTGATGAGTAGTACCCGGCACGCCAACCAGTACGTGAAGCTGAGGTTAGGTTTCCCACCACAGTGCCTTAGTCATCTTCGCGATTTTCTCCCACTTCCCATTTAACTACAAAGATGGTGCGTCCTCTGAGGACTTGGCCTATGGCTAGTGGAGTCCTGGTTGCAGGCAGGAAAGGACAGCTGTACTATACATCTCACCAAGGACGCCAAACTCAGAACCCTAAACCCCTGACCAGATGAGCATGGAATCTCACGGCGCCGAACGCACTGGAGTGATGAGTGACTCCAATCAACTCGTTCTTCTTTTTAACGTGAGGACAACAGCTGGAACTTGGCAGCAGTTGCCTTCCACCCTCATGCAACGTAACAATATTGTGCCTGGACATTTGCCTTCTCCCTAACAGGCTGTTGGGCTATGTGGAACGACAGACTTCTTAAAACAACTATTTCTAAATGGTAGAACAGGGAAGCTGGGCTTCTCCATAGTTTTTTTGATAGGTTCTTTTTGCAATAACTTCACAGTGGTTTTTTAAATTTTTTTCTGGACTGGACACGATGGCTCACACCTGTAAATCCCAACACTTTGGGAGGCTGAGGAGGGAGGATCACTTGAGGTCAGGAGTTCAAGACCAGCCTGGCCAACATGGCGAAAACCCATCTCTACAAGACATACAAAAATTACCCAGGCGTGGTGGTGCGTGCCTGTAGTCCCAGCTACTCGAGAGGCTGAGGTGTGAGAATTACTTGAACCCGGGAGGCAGAGGTTGCAGTGATCCGAGATCGTGCCACTGCACTCCAGCCTGGGCAACAGAGCGAAACTCAGTCTCAAAAATAAAATAAATAAAAATAAAAATAAAAAATAAAATATTCTTTCTTTCCTGTGTTAGCATCATCAATGCCTAACTTCTTTTCAGGCAGAAAATAAAGACGTCTTCATCTAAAGTTCAGTCCCAAAGATTATACAATAAATTCCAGCCTTAGTGTGTTGATACAGATATCTGCTAGCATCAAACATATATTTTTAAATATTAGAAAGGCAAACTTGGGGGTGTGTCTTGATTAGTTCTTGATAGTTTGTTTTTCAGTAAGTTAACCATGACTTCTAAAATATTTTTCTTTTCTGTATTAGCGCCAACAGAACCTATTTCTTCAGAAATAGATTAGCTTTGTTACATGAAGAAAGCACTATCACAAGAACTCTGTGGGCTTGGAGGAGAGACATAGTTGTGGTTCTAACCTATCTGGATTCCCTTGCAGCACTGTGATCAATGAACTGTCAATCAATCAGCAGCAAACCTACCTAGGTTGGTTGCTGCCAGGGAATGGAGCAATGTAGTATGAACGATCTCCTCTTGAAGAAATTCAAAGTATTCATGATAGAGTTCAAAGCATCCTCAAACATCTTACCTCCTTCTCAGTCTTCCAGATCTTTCACACCAGAGACTAGGATTATTTTTCCCTTTCTTATAGAGATGAGTGAGTTTTACCTACCACGTCTTCATCTCCAAAGCTTCCTGTCTCCATCTTTCTCTCAGTTGAAAATGTTAAAGTATCTAAGATGGTCCACATTAGATTAGTATCTAAGACTGGTCTCTGATACTTGTTCAGGATCTCTGGTTATAAATCTGTCCATCTCTATTTTTGGTTGTAATTTGCTTTATCTGTTTTGTGTGGTGAGGTGTTCCTCAGAAAACCAAAAATAGAGCTACCACGTGATCCAGAAATCCAACTACTTGGTATATACCCAAAAGAAAAGAAATCAACAGATCAAAGGCATATCTGCATTTCCATGTTTATCGCAGCACTCTTCACAATAGCCAAGCTATGGAATCAACCTAACTGCCTATCGGCAGACAAATTAATTTTTTAAAAAGCGTTATATATGCACAAGGGAATACTATTCACCCCTAAAGAAGAAGGAATTCCTGTCATTTGCAGCAACATGAATGGAACTGGTGGCCATTATGTTAAGTGAGATAAGCCAAGCCCAGAGCAAGGCAAACACCACATCTTCTTACTCAGTGCGGGAGCGAAAAATAAATAATCGTGAATCTCAGGAAGACAGAAAGCAGAACAGTGATGACCAGAGGGGAGAGATGAGAGCAAAATGAAGGGGAAAAAAGAAAATAAATATGTTTATTACCACTGAACTGTACACTGAAAAATGGTAAAGATGGTAAATTATATATGTATAGTTTACCTCAATAGAAAAAAAGAAAAGACTGGTCTCTTCTGAAGAATGCCGAATAGCCATATAGGAAGGAAAACTGTGTAGATACTAGGGAAAAAGTGGGTCTGCCAGGGTGGAGTCAGTCTCCTTGTTCTGAGTCTTCTGAGAAGGAAGAAGGGTGAAAATAAGCTCTTGTTAACAGTTTATATGACATCACCTGTCCTGAGGGAGACTTCCTCCTGACACTGATGCGACAGTTGGTAAAATATCCATTAAACTTGTAGGTTCCTTAATCAACCGTCCAGCTGGTACCTTTCCAGGCCATCGGACAATTCCTGGGACACGGATTCCACCTTCCCAGCCCCCCATGCCTTTTCCACCTATAAGACAATGCAAGTAAGTTCAATTATTGTGCCTAGTTAAAATAGTCACTGCATTGAATGTATTTAAAAGGTAAGCTAGTATCAAAAGAGATCACATTTGTATAGTGTCTACTCTATGTAGAGTCCTAGTGGGGTAAGTAGTGCACGTCTACAGAATTATATTTTCCTGTGCTGCTGGTAGGTTTTTGATTAAATAACTAAACATATGTAATATTGGACATTTACATTCTATTTGCATGGCTATTTTCTCTACTTAAAGTGCTCTTATCTCAAATATACACCTACTTCATTTCCAACCTCCCTCATACCTTTGCTCAAAGTAACTTCCTATATTTTTTTAAATTAATATTTTTCTTGTATCTAGCCCTCAAGGTTATGGAACTGACAGTAACCTCAATGAGGCGTGCCTGAACATTTTATTTGAAATGGCAGTCCCACCCCAGAATTCTTTATTCTCGTGTTTTTTCATATTTACAGCCACCTTCTAATATGTTGTATTATTTATTTATTTATTATATGTTTTATATATATATTATTTATTTATTTATTATATTACAGCCACCTTCTAATATGTTATATTATTTATTTATTTTATTTTATTTTCTGCTGTGCCTCCCTCCAGTAGGATATAAACTCCATGAAGACGAGGATTTCTGCCTATTTTGCTCACCTATCATGCACCCTGAAAACAAATGGAATACTATGGACATATGGTAACTTATTGTCCACATCAAGGTATTATTGAGAATAAAAACAGAAAGTTGTCTTAATTATACGAAGATGACAGGCATACACCAGGATTTCCAGGGGAAAATTAGGAGAAGTGGCCACTTTCCTGTGTTAATTGACTCTTATTTTATTAAGTTAATCAGAGTAAAGTTTACATTATGTCATGGCATGCTAAAAAGTTAATTTTTTTTTTTTTTTTGAGATGGAGTCTCGCTCTGTTGCCAGGCTGGAGTGCAGTAGCGCTATCTCGGCTCACTGCAACCTCCGCCTCCCGGGTTCAAGCGATTCTCCTGCCTCAGCCTCCTGAGTAGCTGGGACTACAGGTGCCCGCCACCATGCCCAGCTAATTTTTGTATTTTTAGTAGAGATGGAGTTTCACCATGTTGGCCAGATGGTCTCGATCTCTTGACCTTGTGATCCGCCTGCCTCGGCCTCCCAAAGTGCTGGGATTACAGGCGTGAGCCAAAAATTTTTAAAAACAGTTCTCATAAGCAAACATACAATGTCTAACATGTGCACGCATGCTTATAGCAGTGCAATTCTCAATTGCAAAGATATGGAACCAGCTTAAGTACCCATCAACCAACAGGTGGATAAAGAAAATGTGGTGTACATACACCATGGAATTCTACTCAGCCATAAAAATAAATGAAATAATATCTTTTGCAGTAACTTGGATGGAGCTGGAGGCCATTATTCTAAGTGAAGCAACTCAGGAATGGAAAACCAAACAGCCTATGTTTTCACTTATAAGTGGGAGCTAAGCTACAAGAATGCAAAGGCATAAGAATCATATAATGGGCTCTGGTGACTTTGGGAAATGATTGGGCGTGGGCTGAGGAAAAAAATACTACATATCGGGAACAGAGTACATGCTCAGATGATGGTGCACTAAAATCTCAGAAATCACCACTAAAGAACTTATCTATGTAACCAAGAACCACCTGTAGCCCCAAAACTACTGAATTTTTTTTTTAAATAGAATGTCTATAAAACCAATTTCCACTAAGGATTCGTTTTGGTTCCTAAATGCACACTTTAGTGCTACACACTCTAAAGAGGACACATTCATACCCTCTGCAAGATGGAGGCAGAGCCTTTACCTCATTCATACAGAAATTATAATTTCCTACCAAATCAGACTGTGGAATCTGTAGTTGCATGAATAACAACGTATTTTCCTCTAGAAAATACTTTAAAATCTCTCTCAAGACATATGATAAAATATACTCGACATTTTCCAGATAATTATCTTTTTTCTTTTTCTTTTTTAATCCTCATTTCATAAATGAAGATAATATTCTACTAACATCAGGTTACACATTATAGACCTGGCCAATGTAGTAGCTTATGGACCTATTTTGTGGACTAAATGTTACAGCAGGACATAAAATCAGCATATGTGAATTTAATCATGAAACCCAACACAGGCTTGGCTACTTTCTATGCTATACTAGATCCTTGGAAGAGAGCGTCAAAGACTTCTTCATGATGAAGGATCCCTGGTTTCTGACCTCTGTTCTCTAGGAATCACATTCCCCCTCATTTAATCTCTCAATAATCTCATAAATGGAATGAATGAGTAGATATTTCCTTAAAGACCCCATAAAAGCATCTGCTTCTGCTAACTCCTCATAATTTGATAGGGTTGTCAGAAAGGCATATTTCTAGATGCTCCCTCTACATACATGGCTTCCTTCCACAGAAATGTTAACAAATATAAGGCCAATTTTCTTGACCTTGATCCAACACTTCATTTTACTAAGAGTCAAATTAAACAAACTTGTTCAGTTTTTCAGGCCTCATTCCTTTGTGTCATGGGCTTTAATTATAAGAACCACAAAAAAGCTTATTCACCACCAGATCACTTGCGTGAGTTCCTCTCCTCACCTTTGTATATTCCATTCCATCCACCAAGTTGGGCATGCCCTCGCCTAGCTTCCAAATGCCCTCCGTGGTCTGATGTAAAGTAGACAAGGGTGTTGTTCCTTAGGCCAAAATCATCGATAGCATCAAGAATCTTGCCTAAAATAATATACAAGAGACAAGTAAAAATAATGACATTATGAGGTATTTCACCCCTAAGTCAAATGGGCATGAGCTGTCTAAAGGAAAACAAGGATGGTGTGACGCTTACTATGTCAAAAGCCACAAAAGAAAAGAAACGTGCATTAACAGTTTAAATTGACAAACCATTGAAAGAGAAAAAAACTGAGAGTCAGGCCGGGCGCGGTGGCTCACGCCTGTAATCTCAGCACTTTGGGAGGCTGAAGTGGGTGGATCACAAGGTTAGGAGTTCAAGACCAGCCTGGCCAAGATGATGAAACTCTGTCTCTACTAAAAATACAAAAATTAGCCAGGCATGGTTGCACAGGCCTGTAATGCCAGCTACTCGGGTGGCTGAGGCAGAGAATTGCTTACACCCGGGAGGCAGAGGTTGCAGAGAGCTCAGATCGCGCCACTGCACTCCAGCCTGGGCGACAGAGTGAGACTCATCTCAAAAAAAACAAAAAACAAAAAAACTGAGAGTCCAAAATTTTTAAGAAATAAAAGATGACCTGCTTTAAGAAAAAAATATAATGGCAATACATATGAACATCAATTGCTACTGATATCATTTAAAAGGGCAAGTTCTCCTTGATAATTTCCTTCATGCAGAATGAAAACATTAAACAGAGAAATACAGTTTTTCCCATTGGATATGAAAAAGAAGGACTGTGGTGGTATTCTGACTGATGTTGCACAGAACGGCAGTCACGGTTTATGCAACCTCTCTGCTCACGGAAGGCAGATATCGTTACAGAATTTGAGGAGACAGAGGCAAGAATAAGACACTCCCACTGTTGGGTTCGCATAATGTATTTGATATATTCTTGCAGATGATTTAGATAAGTAATTCTTTAACGATTTGGCCTTCTCTTCTTATTTGATATTTTAAATAGAGAATAGGATGACTAGGTGGGGAGAATTAGACTCAATGGGCAAGTTAAAAGAGGAAGAATGTATTCAAAATAAACCACATTTCCAATCATTTTTATAGGAAAATAGCTAAATTCCTAGAGTTCCCAAACCCAGTCTGTATTACGCATAATTATAAAAAAACTTATTAGTCTCAAATGTGTCTAATTCTGTGTGTTCTACTGTTGGTTATCTCAGATAACATTACATTAACATTCCTAAAGTACTATAACTTAGAAATTTTCTTCTGGAGCCAAGGCACACAAGTAAGGGCAAGTTAAGAAAGAATTTATATTTTAAAATACTTTAAAACATTTACCACAATACTTTTAGCAAAAATCACACTGAAAATTGATCCAAGAGGAAATGATCAATGGATGCTAAACCTGGCATTGAATGTTTGATAAGAACCAAAATATTGCCTTCATCTCAAAGTATCTCCCATAAAATAGTTAATAATTTCAAATTATTAAGTAATGACAAAATAAGTAACTTTACAGTGGAGAAAACTGGAAGACACCATTTAATCAAGTGATGAAGAATTTTGTAACCATTGTTGGGGCTAATTGACTTCCTTGTCTACTGGATTGAGAACACACCATCACTTCCAATTCTATTGAAGGAAATGTCAAACCAACCCAATTCAAGGGACATTCTAGATGATACCTGGTCTTTATTCTCAAAAAATGTCAAGGTCTTTGAATTCAAGAAAGAATAGAGATTGCTCAGTCTTTGTCCAGATCGGAGGAGTTTAAACAGATACAACAAGAAAATCCATGGACCAGAACAGAAAGAGGGTAGAGGAAGCAGGGGTTTTGTTGGTTGGTTTTTGTTTGTCCATTGGTTTTGCTTGCTGTGTATAAATTTTCTTATGAGGACAGCTGGAGAAGTTTGGCTGGGATTTGTGAATTAAATCCTAAGAATCCACCCATGTTAATTTCCTGATTTTGATGATTCGCAGTGATGATGTAAGAGAATGTCTTTGTTTAGAAAATACACACTAAAGTTTCTAAATTTAATGAACATCATATCTGCATCTTATTCCCAAATATTCAGAAGCATAAGAAACATGTGGAGGTGGAAGAGAGAAAGAGAGACAGAGGAAGAAAGAGGATGATCAGGAGAAAGGAAAAGGGAGAGAGAAGATATATTTGATAAATTGCTAACAATTGGGAAAGATGGGTGAAGGAGACATGGGAGTTGTTTTTACTCTTCTTGCTACTTTTCAGTAAATAGTGAAAAGTAGCGAGAAAAAACAACAAGGCTAATATTTTTCTGATTATAAAAATACAAAATAGCTTGGGAAATACAAAAAAAATAAAGAAAATTATAAGGAGGAAAATAAAGATCACCAATTTCCTGCCCCATTGCCATTTGACTATTTTAAAAAAAGTTGTTACATACTGTATTAGTCTGTTTTCACGATGCTAATAAAGACATACCTGAGACTGGGCAACTTATAAAGAAAAAGAAGTTTAATGGAATCACAGTTCTACATGGCTGGGGAGGACACACAGTCATGATGGAAGATGAAAGGCACATCTTACACGGTGGCAGACAAGAGAGAATGAGAGCCACGCAAAAGGAGTTTCCCCTTATAAAACCATCAGATCTCATGAGACTTATTCACTACCATGAGGACAATATGGGGGAAACTGCCCCCATGATTCAATTATCTCCCACCAGGTCCCCCCACAACATGTGGGAATTATGGGAGCTACAATTCAAGATGAGATTTCGGTGGGGACACAGCCAAACCATATCACATACTCTTGTAGATGCATCTCTCTCTCTCTATTTGGGTTGATATTGTATGCACAGTTTTCAACTTGCTTTTTTTCCAATATTATTTCTTGGAAAATCTTCGTGTTAAAAAATTATTCAAGGCTGGGCATCATGGCTCACACCTGTAATCCCAGCAATCTGGGAGGGCAAGGAAGGAGGATCCCTTGAACTCAGGTATTTGAGACCACCCTTGTCAACACAGTAAGACCCTGTCTCACTGACCCTTCAGTAGGTGGCCTCCAAAGGCCTCCAAAGGCCACATACTGAAGGGCCTCCTTCTCTGTGTGGGGATAAACATGATGATGAAGATGATACTCGTCTCCGGGGATGTTGTGGGGATTCATCCAGAATACACTGGTAACAGTGCATGGCCCATAGGAAGTATCGCTTTTAAAAGTGTTTATTATACCAGCTGGAAAGGCTACTATTAGGTTGGTGAAAAGTAATTGAGGTCTTTGTCATTACTTTCAATGTATCCATCTACACTCTATCAATCTATCATTACTTTCAACGACAAAGACCTCAGTTACTTTTGCACGAACCTAATAAGTCAAAAAAATAAAAGAGGAACAGATGCTGGTGAGGCTGCAGAGAAGATGCAACACTTATATACTATTGTTGGGAATATAAATTGGCTCAGCCACTGTGGAAAGCAGTTTGGAGATTAATCAAATAACTTAAAACAGAACTACCCTCTGACCCAGCAATCCCATTACTGGGTATCTACCCAAAGGAAAATAAATCATTCTACCAAATAGACACAGGCACTTGCATGATTATCGCACTACTCACAATAGCAAAGACATGGAACCAATCTACATGGATAAAGAAAATGTGGTACAGATGCAGCATGGAATACTATGCAGCCATAAAAAAGAACAAAATCACATCCTTTGCAGCAACATGGATACAGCTGGAGGCTATTGTCCTAAGCAAATTAACACAGAAAAAGAAAACCAACTACCGCATATTCTCACTTATAAGTGGGAGTTAAACATTGGGTACTCATGGACATAAAGATGGGAATAATAGACACTGGGGACTCCAAAAGGGGAGAAGGAAGGTGGGGGACAAGGGCTGAAAATCTATCTATTGGATGCCATGCTCACTCCCTGGGTGGCAGAAGCTATTGTACTTCAAACCTTGGCATTATGCAATATACCCAGGTAACAAACCTGCACGTGTACTCCCTGTATCTAAAATAAAAGGTGGAAATTATTAAAAAATGAAAATAAGTGTTTATTCTATCAGTAGACTCCATTATTCCAGGGCACTGCTGTGGGAAATCCATGATAATTTTTTTTTTTTTTTTGAGACGGAGTCTCACTCTGTCACCCAGGCGGGAGTGCAGTGGCGCGATCTCGGCCACTGCAAGCTCTGCCTCCCAGGTTCACGCCATTCTCCTGCCTCAGCCTCCAGAGTAGCTGGGACTACAGGCGCCCGCCACCATGGACGTGTTTGTATTTTTAGCAGAGACAGGGTGTCCCAGTGTTAACCAGGATGGTTTTGATTGCCTGAACTCGTTATCCGCCCGCCTTGGCTTCCCAAAGTGCTGGGATTACAGGCGTGAGCCATCGCGCCCGGCCACCTATGATAATTATAAAAGGCAGGAAGGTGATATCTCTACCAGGAATGGCCACAAATAAACTTTTCTAATAAGAAAAGCAACAATTCTTAGGTCTTGGGGTATTGTTACAGCTTCTGGGATAAATAATTTCAGGGTAAATATATGTTTGAGAATTGCTAAAATTATATATTAAAGCAAATATTTATTCTTCCTAAAGGCTTGATTCTGGCTGTGTGGACAAAACATTCAAAAACTCTGGGCACCAGTATCATGTACATCTCAGTTGCACTTTTTCAAAATATAATTTTCAGATATCACGGCTTGTCCACCCAGATTCAACATACCCATCCATTTGTGTAATATTATCTAAATGTCACCAGAAAAATCCCATCGAAATTAAAGTCACACCCAAAGTGCCTTGTTTGAACACTATGACACATCATCAGTTTTATTAAATTAGATACTTTGGGAGCTTTGTTAATTTAAATTTTTAAAGCAAATAGTAATGTCTTAGTTATCACAGCCTGAGTTTGAATGACCTATTTCATTGATTTTCAAAGATAAAATCAAAAATAGGATCACCACGATTTTGAGATTGAGTGCAATATTAAGAATGTAAACGTTAAGGACTACTGCTGGTGGAGGCAGAAAGTAAGAGGGGTATGCATAGCTATCTATCTATCTATGTATCTATCTATCTATCTATCATCTATCTATCTACCTATCTATCATCTACGTATCTGTCAATCCATCCTATCATCTATCTATCTTATCTATCACCTATCTTACCTGTCATCTATCATCTGTCACATGTATCATGTACTTATCTATATATCTATCCATCTATCATCTATATATCTGTTTATTCATCTATCTATTCATGTATCCATCTATAATCTATCAATCTATCATCTGTCTCTCTGTCATCTATCATCTGTTTATCTATGTATCTATCTCTCAATCATCTATCTTTCTATCGATCATCTATCATCTATTTATCATCTATCTATCTATCTATCTATCTATCATCCATCCATCATCTATCTACCTATCATCTGTCTATCAAATATCTATCAATCCATCATCTATCATCTATTTACCTATCATCTATCCATCCATCATCTATCTCTGTTAATCATCTGTTTCTATACATATGTACACAAACACTACAGACACAGACACACACACTCATACCTACATAAACAACTATTCATGTGTATGTATTTGGCTTGAATATTATTTATATTTTTAAATACTTTATATTTTTATGTGTTTAAGACTATGCAAATTGGCTTTGCTTTTTCCAGGCTTAATTTTCCAAAGTGTCTTTCTATTTAGTGACATATATTTCACAATATCTGTATCTGGAAAATACTATACTTTAAATTTGTGTCCTGCACATATGTGAGTTTCACTCGTGGTTTTCTTTCATTAATGTTGGAAAATTGAAGCCATTTTGCTCATCAATATATTTACCATGTAAGTCCTAGGACATCCCATTTACATTGTTCTGTCTACAGGATGAGTTCATGAGGGTACTGGATTCTGACTTACCAGTTAATTCCCAATCCCCAACTAAGATCTTGGTGTCAACGGGCCTGAAATGAAGGTTGGCTATGTCACTAAAGAGTCTGAAAATATGATTTCTCTTTCTATCAAAAAGATATGTGGGCTGGGTGCAGCAACTCACGCCTGTCATCCCAGCACTTTGAGAGGCCGAGGCAGGCATATTACCTGAACTTGGGAGTTCAAGAGCAGCCTGGGCAACATGGAAAAACCTTGCCTCTACAAAAAATACAAAAATTAGCCGGGCGCAGTAGCATGTGCCTATAGCCCCAGCTACTCAGGAGGCTGAGGCAGGAGAATCGCATTACCTCAGGAGGCAGAGATTTCAGTGAGCTGAGATCATGTCATTGCACTTCAGCCTGAGTGACAGAGTGAGATCTTGTCTCAAAAAAAAAGACATGTGCACTCATATGTTCATCACAGCACTGTTCACAAAAGCAAAGACATAAATCAACCTAGGTACCCATCAATGGTGGTTTGGATAAAGAAAATGTGGTACATATACACCATGGAATACTACACAGCCATAAAAAGAACAAGATCATGTCCTTTGCAGCAACATAGATGCAGGTGGTGGATGTTATCCTATGCAAATTAATGCAGACATAGAAAACCAAATACTGCATGTTCTCACTTATAAGTGGGAGCTACTGTCACCCAGACTGGAGTGCATGGAGTGCAGTGGTGTAATCATGGCTCATTACGGCCTCAATTTATGGGCTCAAGCAATCCTCCCGCTTCAGTCTCCTAAGTAGCTGGGACTACAGGCGCATGCCACCACACTCAGCTAATTTTTGTATTTTTGTAGAGACAGGGTCTCACTATGTTTTCCAGGCTGGTCTCAAACTCCTAGGCTCAAGTGATCCTCCTGCCTCAGCCTCCCAAAGTGCCAGGATTACAGATGGGAGCCACTGTGCTCAGCTGGATTTTTGTTAAATAGATTTTAGTTGATCTTGTCACAAAAAGTAACAGTGTGAGATGATAGACACATTTGCTTACTATATTACTATTACTTAATATTACTATATTATGTTACTTAATGATTACTATTTGCTTCACTACAGTAATCATTTTACTATCTGTACATATCTTTTAACATCACGTTGTGAATCTTAAATATACACAATAAAATTTATTTTTAAAAACAAAACAAAATAAGTGGGAGCATAACATCAAGTATACGTGGACACACAGATGAGAACAATAGATACTGGGGACTACTAGAGGGGTGAAGGAAGGAGTCGGGGAAGGGTTGAAAACTATTGGGTACCATGTTTAGTGTCTGGGTGAAGGGTTTGATCATATCCTAAACCTCAGCATCACGTAATACACCCAGGTAACAAACCTACACATGTACTCCCTGAATCTAAAACAAGAGTTGAAATTTTTGAAAAGAAGACTTGATTTGTTATCTGGCCAGCACTGGAGATGTAGTTAAGTAGACAAAGTCCCCAGTTGATAAGTGGACAGCATGCAAAGAAAGGAGAGGAAATGCATATAGTTTTTTTGCTGACTTTCTCAATTGCTAGCAACTATTACCTCATTTATGTCTCAGACCACTCTGTCCCATAGGCATAATTCTCTTCACTCTACAGGTTGACCAAGAGCAGTTTTCAGGTGTCCTGTCCTATCAGAACACGTTAGCTTCTGTCCACTTAGGTCCTGTTACTTACCCACCATGGAGTCCATCTCTTCCACATTATCCCCATACAAGCCATGCTTGCTGGTGCCAATGAAATCGTCCGTGGTGGGGAGAGGTATGTGCACGTGAAGAAAGGAGAAAAAGAGAAGGAAAGGTTCCTTACGGTGCCTGAGAAGACATCAATGAAACTACTGGTGAGTTTTCAATATCTGTGAATGTGAAAAATATTGTTTTGGCTTCTCATAGACATGATCTGCTTCCTTCTTCTCCAAGCTGCAGAAGATAGAGTGGGTCCACCCAAGGGCCCCATCCTGCATAGAATGGACTCCATGATCCTGCAGCACCTCAACTGCTCCCTAACCCCTTTGCTGATGCTACTGAAACCATCTCTATAAACTTCATAAAATCAATCAGAGAGGAAAGGAGGGGGAGAAACAAAATGAACTAAGCTTGCAGCATACTCAGCTTTGATCCTGAGGTCAGCTTGCCCTCTAATCTATGTCTTCCTACTTGTTTGGTACCTGTTTGTCCTAGAATCACATAGACCCTGTTACAGGATGATAACATAACATCATGAAATGTTAAGTTTTCCATTTGCAATAATCTTTCAGGTTGTGCATACCAGGGAAACTGCTGATGTCCGCTTCTCTGAAGGACCCTATGAGAAGCTGACTTACCAAAGCATACCGTTTCCATATTCTGATTATTTCATTCCCTATTACCCCAACCTATCAATGACCCCAAGACCCTCCATGATTCCCCTAAAAAATCCAGCCCAGAACTCCTTGGAAGGATGGGTTTGAGGACAGGCACAGTGGCTCACGCCTATAATCACACCACTTTGGGAGGCTGAAGATGGCGGATCACCTGAGGTTAGGAGTTTGAGACCAGCCTGGCCAACAGGGTGAAATCCTGTCTCTACCAAAAATACAAAAATTAGCCAGACGTGATGATGGGCTCCTGTAATCCCAGCTACTGGGGAAGCTGAGGTGGGAGAATCGCTTGAACCCGGGAGGCGGAGGTTATAGTGAGCTGAGATTGCACCACTGCACTCCAGCCTGGGCAACAGAGTGATACTCAGTCTCAAAAAAAAAAAAAAAAAAAAAAAAAAAAGATGGATTTGAGGTCTCCTCTCATGTTCGCACTAATTGCCCTGCAATTATTAAACCTTTCTCTGCCATAAACCCTGCTGCCTCAGTGTATTGGTATGTTACTGTGCAGCAGGCATATGAACCTGGTAGTCCTGTGACACCATCACAGTTCCGTTGATTCTCAGATGCCAGGACAGCTGTAGAATATACTGCAAGCCAACACGGACCTCCCATATCATGCGAGTGTGAAAAGTCAAATCGAGCTCTGTTTGGTGGATGTTCTCACTGCTCATGAAGCCTCAAACTAGAGTCACACCCTGAGACACATCAAGAGACAGTGGTATGGAAGTCATTTCTTAGCCAGATCAAGAGTTTCACGAGCCATAAGCCAGTACAAACAGGAATGCCTTGGCGAGCCATTTGCACCCTGTAGATTCTCACATGAGGATACAGGGAACTAGGCTGACCCACTTTTAATTTTGATAATCCATCTGCATGAATGATAAGTCCTCAGCTACCCAGGGAAACACAGCACAAATGCCATTCGTTGGGAAATTTCTGCTCTGATGAGATATCAAAATATAAAGAAATAAAAATAAATGAATTTTAGAAACAAGACTTATGTCATCATGTCTTGAACAGTGACCCCTCAAAATTCATGTTCACTTGAAACCTCAGAATGGGACCTTATTTGGAAATGGGGCCTCTGGAGATTTAATTACTTAAGATGTGATCATTCTGGATTAGGATGAGTCCCAAATCCAATAATTTTGTCCCTATAGGAGAAGAGGAGACACAAGCACAGAAGAAGAGGCCATGTGGAAATGGAGTAATGCAACCACCAGCCAAGGAGCATCTGGAGCCACTGGGAGCTAGAGGAGGCAGAAGGGATCCTCCCCTAGAGCCTCCGGAAGAAACTGGATACAATTGTAGTAGATTGAAGAGTAGCCCCCAGAAATATACGTCCACATATTTTAAAGCCCAGAACCTGGAATGAGACCTTATTTGGATATCAAGACCTTTGCAGAGGTAATTAGTTAAGGATCTGAAGATGAGCTCATCCTGGAATTAGGATGGGCACTAAATCCAATGACTATTGTTGTTATACGAGACAGAAGATGAGACACAAATACAGAGGGGAAGGCCATATGCAGATGAAGCAGAGACTGGAGTGATGCGGCCACAAGCCCAGGGATGCCTGAAGCCACCAGGAGTGGGGAAGGGCAGGAAGAATCCTCCCCTAGAGCCTCCAGAGGAAGCACAGCTCTGAACATTAAATATTTGAAATTAAATAGTGTGCATCCCAAACTCAGCTGCCAAAATAAAGAGTCATGCTCAAAGTGATCAGCTGAATAATGCCCCATTCCAAAGATATCCACATCCTAATTCTCAAAACCTGTGAACATGTGATATTACATGGTAAAAGGTTTTTGCAGATGGGAATGAATTAAGGATCGTGAGACGAAGTGATTATCCTGGGTTATCTGGGTAGGTCCAGTGGAATCAGAAATGTCCTTTTATAAAAGAGATGCAGAAGGGTCTGAGTCGGAAAACAAAACCCTACAACCTAAGAATGCAGGCAGTTTCAAGAAACTAGAAGAAAGAGAAAACAGCTTCTCCCCTAGAACCCCTAGAAGTAACTAACCCCGCCAACATCTTGATTTTAGCCCACAAGTTTAATTTTAGATTTCTGACCTCAAGAACAGCGGAATAATAACTTTGTGTTGCATTAGGCCACTACATTTGTGGTAATTTTTTTTATTTTTTGAAACAGGGCCTCACTCTGTTGCCCAGACTGGAGGGCAGTGGTGCAATCACGGCTCACTGCAGCCTCAACCTCCCAGGCTCAACTATCCTCCCACCTCAGCCTCTTGAGTAGCTGTGGCCACAGATGCATGCCATCAAATCCAGCTAATTATTTTGTATTTTTTTGTAAAAATATGGCCTCCACCTGATGCCTTGGCTGGTCTCAATCTCCAGAACTTAAGTGATCGCTTACCTCAGCCTCCCAAAGTGCTGGAATTACAGGCATGAGCCATTGGTCTCAGCCCTATAGTGATTTGTTATAGCAACTGTAGGAGAGTCATACACTGAGAATCCAGATAAAAATAATTTTGAACATTCATGAACCTAAGCCATGAGCTTATTGTCACAACGTCCAAGTCTTTACATTTCCTCTTCACCATCGTTTTTTCCATTCAATATTGTGTTATTGCGGATCATATGGAACTTTTGAAACTCGACAGAGGTTTTGGTGAACAATGTACATCTCGACAATAGGATCTGTTCTTCAAGTACTAATGTAAATTCCTGAGGACAACTGTGTGGGAATGTTTGAAGATGAACTGGCAGACAGAAGAGAATAGGATTGCTTATCATATACTTTCAGAGTGGTTGGTGCTAATTTGCACATATTGATGCTCTTTCTGTAAAAATTCATAGAACTCTGCACATTTGGAAAAGTACCAGGGAACAGAATGATTTGCTCTAAGTGACACCAAGCATTCAGTTGCATCTACAGAGCAAATATGGCTGTATTACTCCCAGGCAACATTTTTTTTTTAAGACAGAGTCTCCCTCTGTTGCTCAGGCTGGAGTGCAATGGCATGATCTCAGCTCACTGCAACCTCCGCCTCCCGGATTCAAGCGATTCTCCTGCCTCAGCCTCCCAGCTAATATGTGTATTTTTAGTAGAGATGGCGTTTCACCATGTTGGTCAGGCTGGTCTCAGATGATGCACCCACCTCGGCCTCCCAGAGTGCTGGGATTACAGGCATGAGCCACCTTGCCCAGCCCCAGACTACATATTTATCACCTTCACTTGGGCTACAGAGTAATGACAAAGCTATGTACCAGAGCACACAAGACACCTTACATCCTGAAAATCCAGATCCTAGAATGGCTATTGGTAAAGATTAAGCCTCAATCAATATGGAAAAAGCAAATGAAAAATGTGTTCACAGAATTTTTTTAAAGAAAGAAGGTCCAACAACAAGAGGATAGATACCCGTGAAAACTTCCAGTCATTGTGTTCTGGATGCATAAAGTTTTTATAACAATCACCTTTGACCATTTACCTCATCCAATTCATGAAATAGCCCTTACGTATCACATGCTCGAAGAGAAGCCTTCCGATTTTAATTTCCCCAAGTAGCTTTTTTTTGTTTTTTAACAACAGGGGCATAATGCAATGGAAAACTTACTTTTTTCATCTGATTTCCTGATATATATATATTTATCTATATGTATCAGGGAACCAGACAAAAAATATTATATAATATATTGTATATATACATATATACTATATTTATATGTATATATACATAGGTAGTATATTTATATGTATATATACATAGGTAGTATATTTATATGTATAT
>NW_026652282.1:833290-838588 GCF_009828535.3 Hylobates moloch
ATATGTATATATACATAGGTAGTATATTTATATGTATATATACATAGGTAGTATATTTATATGTATATATACATATATAGTATATGTATATATGCATATATAGTATATGTATATGTATATATGCATATATATTGTATGTATATATACCTATATGTTGTATATGTATATATTTCCTGTTGTAAGTTAACATGATGACAAGATGCATTGTAAATTAACGTAAACAATTTGTGAGTTTGAGTCACCAGGGTCTGCCTCCATGGTCTGACCACATATAAATTTCAGAGCCAATAGAGAGACCATGATTTTAATAACAGGAGCCCAAACAAGGTACCACCTCTTTAGGTACCAACTGAAGAGTCCAACTGGTCTTCAATACACTTCATATTTTTATCTAACCCTATTACACCATTTAGCAATATTCCATTTCCTAACTCAATCTTTTTAATACCATCATCCCCTATTATTTTTATTAATGCATTATAGATATGCATAGTTTAAGAGTACACGTTACAATTTAATACATTCATATAATTTGTAGAGAATTATTACAAATGATTTATTGTTTCAAATCAGTGTAATTGGGGTGTCCATCACCTTAAATATTTGTCTTTTCTTTATTCTAAAGCCATTTGACTTATTCTCTTTTAGCTATTTAGAAGTGTACAATAGATTATTATAAACTACAATCACCCCACGGATCTAAAAAAGAGATCATTATCATTTATTACATGAATTTGTAATTATTCCGCTTACCTCTCTAAAAAGGAAATCGCCTCCTTCACCATAATGGATCCAGCTCGTTCAGCCTTCATGGGCTGCTCTGTGATCTCGTGCCCCCGCATGAGGAGGCAGTCCCAGTATAAAGGAGACGTGTAGCTGGAGAACCAAGCATAGCCCAAGAGGAAAATAAACAGAATCATGGAGAAGATCAGGAGCCAGGGAACGGAGACCCAGCCGCTCAGCTTCCCAAAGGTTAAGGTGAGGACGGCAATGGCAACTAGCTGCACACAGAGCCAGAGCTGACTCTCAAAGGCTAACTCCGTGTTACGAGAGGGGTCTGGCCAGCAGCTGTTAACGAGAGTGAACGGCATGCCATAGTAGTAGTCAAACCCATAATTATATGGATGGTGGCAGTGGTCACTTCGGGAGTCGCAGTTCAAGCCTTGGTGCCATTTGCCTAAAACCAAACACACAAACACATCCACGCATCAATATGTCAACATATGCCAGCACATCGCAAAGACCATGTGAGCATTCTTCACGTGAAACAATCAGCTAATGCACAAAAATAAAGTAGCAGAGATATTCTCCTTGCTGTAAAAAATCCGAGTGGCACTTAGCCACATTTTTTTTTTTTGTTCTTCTTTAGTTTACAGAGGAAGTTTGTATTCAGATCCGGTTGTGAGTAACAGGATAGGATAAACAATAAGGGAGAAAAATAGAATTGTGAGTTTCTGTCAATGATGTGAACTAGAAATTTTCTCATTCACTGAGAAGACAAAGTCATAGCCACAAAGATAGAGACATCACAGAGGCAAGGCAGGTTACAGATGATGGAAGAATAGATGTATACATAGATAGAGCTAGCTAGCTAGCTAGAGATGATAGATAGGTAGGTAGACATATAGATAGATAATATGTAGACAGAAAGATAGGTAGACAGATGAATGGATGCATATGTAGATATAGCTAGCTAGATAAATAGAGATGATAGAAAGATAGATGATAGATAATATGTAGACAGAAAGATAGGCAGATAGATGATAGAGATAGAGTGAGTGGTTGGATGGATGGATAGATAGATGATAGATAGATAGGATAGAGGAGAGGAGAGGATAGGACAGATTCAAATAAATACGGAGGATAGATGGAGCATGTATAGATGTGTGTGTAGGTGGATGGATGGATCGATAGATGACTGGCTAATTAGATAGATGCACAAATAGATCTGTGTTGTGGGTGGATGAATAGACAGATTAAGATATGGCTAAAAATAAATTATGGAGTATGCATCTATGTATACATACGTGTATGTATATATCAATAGAGACATAGATGTAATAAATATGACACATACAAATAAATGATGGAGGACAGATGGAGCATATTTGTATGTATAGGTGGATGAAAGGATAGATGGGTGAGTAGATAGATAAATAGACAGGGATAGAGATATATGGGTGGATGGGTGAATAGATGATGTCTAAATAGATGAATGAATGGCTAGATAAATAGATATAGATGATAGATGGATAGATAGATACATGATAGATGAATGAGTGGATGAATAGATTATAGATGATAAATAGATGATGGGCAGATAGATTCATAGATGATAGATAAATGATAGATGATGGATTGATCAATAGACAAACAGGTAGATAGATAGACAGGTAGATAGATGGATAGATAGATGCATAGAGATATATGGGTTGATGGATGGATGGAGAAAGAGAAAGAGATGACCGATGATAGCTATAGATAAATCATGGAGGATGGACCAGCGTGGATGGATGAATAGCTGGCTGGCTGCAAATCCTAGGGGCTCTCATTAAAACTGATCGAAGTAAGGGACTTATTCAGTAAAACGTACCACACCTTGAATGATCACCAAAGGGTGCCTGTGAGTCCTGCTAGCATGTGGATGACCAGCAAACCCCCAGAGGCTGCGGTAATGTGTATCTACTAGGAATATTAACAGCTTCCTGTATGTGGTGAGGGCCCCATCAAGAATGCCTGTGCTTCCATCAACCTCTGAGTGCCTGCAGGGGTAGGTAGAGGAGAGGCAGTGCTACTGGCTTAGGCTTCCTGTCCTGCAACCCCATGGAGATTGCCTTCTCTTATCAACAGCAGATGTATTACAAAAATTGAAGGGATTTAAAATAGCATGTTATTCTCACACCAGCTGAAACCCAGGCTTCCCAAACAGGAATAGTAGTTGGAGTTCCAACTACTGGGTGGCTGAGGACTTCTATCATCCTTGGCAGTGAGAAGAAAATCTGTGTGGTCCAGTTTTAGTGAAATAAAGAGGCAGGTGACAGGATACACGGTGAGAGACTATGCGGGCAGGAAGAGCCAGAAAAAATGTATGTTGTTGTAATATATTCATTTTAAAACATCTCCTATCACTGAGCTGTGTGAAGAATCAGACTGGGTGTGGCGGCTCACACCCATAATCCCAGCACTTTGGGAGGCCAAGGCAGGCAGATCACTGGAGGCCAGGAGTTCAAGACCAGCCTGGCCAACATGATGAAACCCCATCTCTACTAAAAATACAAAAATTAGCTGGTCGTGGTGGCACGCGCCTATAGTCCCAGCTACTCAGGAGGCTGAGGCACGAGAATCCCTTGAACCCAGGAGATGGAGGTTGCAGTGAGCCGAGATTGTGCCACTGCGCTCCAGCCTGGGCGACTCAGTGAGACTCTGTCTTAAAAATAATAATAGAAAAAAGAACTCCTGGCACAAGTAATCCTTCCACCTCAGCCTCTGGAGTAGCTGGGACCATAGGCACATGCCACAATGCCCAGCTAATTTTATGTTTTTAGAGACGGGGTCTTTCTATGTTGCCCAGGCTGGTCTGAAACTCCTGGCTTCCAGCGATCCTCCCACCTTGGCCTCCCAAAGTGCTGGGATTGTAGGCCTGGGCCACTGCACCTTTACATAAGACATTGTAAAATACAGTGTTTCCAAGAAAGTCATAAGTTAAGGGTAGAACAAAGGACATGATTACCTTATGATTAATGACTAACACCAACTCTGTGTCTTACCTATAAGCCCCGTGCTGTATCCTTGCTTCTTTAGCAAGGCTGCAAATGTCGTCTCATTAAGAGGGAGGCCTGCGGGGACTGCAAGATTTCTGATAACACGTTCATTACCACTAGAAACCATACCTAGAAGTAGTGTGGAAAAAAGTACAATGAGTAGGTATTGCTATGGAGGGAATATTTTTGTCACTCCAACATTTGCACATTGAAACCCTCATCTGCAAGGTAATGGTTAGGAGGGGATGAGGTCAGGAGGGTGGAGCCTCAAGAATGGAATCAGTGCCCTTACAAAAGGGACCCCAGAGAGCTCCCTCACCCCTTCCACCATGTGAGGACACAGCAAGAGGGTGCCGTCTATGAACCAAGAAGCAGGTCCCCAGCAGACACTGAATGTACCATGCCTTGATCTTGGACTTCCAGCCTCCAGAACTGTGAGCAATAAATGTCTGCTGTTGATAAGCCTCCCAGTCTATGGTATTTTTGTTATAGAAGCCCAAACAGACTAAGAAAAGATCATTTTTTTTTTTTTTCAGATGAAGTCTCGCTTTGTCACCAGGCTGGAGTGCAGTGGTGCCATCTCAGCTCACTGCAACCTCCGCCTCCCAGGTTCAAGTGATTCTCCTGCCTCAGCCTCTGAAGTAGCTGGGACTACGGGTGCATGCCACCACACCCAGCTAATTTTTGTATTTTTAGTACAGACGGAGTTTCATCATGTTGGCCAGGATGGTCTGCATCTCCGGACCTCATGATCTGCCCACCTTGGCCTCCCAAAGTGCTGGGATTACAGGCATGAGCCACTGCACTCAGCCAAAAAAGACCTTTTCTTTCTTCTCGTCCAAAATCAGTGTCAGCAGACTGGCAGTAGGGTTGATAAGTGCGATTTTATTCTGCCTCCAAGAACCACTATCTGGAATCCACATAATTTGGCATTAAAGTGCGGCATCTGTACCCACAAGCGAAGACCACTTCCCTCAGCTTTTTTGTTTCTTTCTCTCTCTCTCTTTTTTTTTTTTTTTTTGAGATAGAGTTTCACTTTTGTTGCCCAGGCTGGAGTGCAATGGCGCAATCTCGGCTCACTGCAACCTCTGCCCCTGGGTTCAAGTGATTCTCCTGCCTCAGCCTCCTGAGTAGCTGGGATTACAGGCATGCACCCACCACGCCCAGCTAATTTTGTATTTTTAGTAGAGACAGGGTTTCCCCATATTGGTCAGGCTGGTCTCGAACTCCTGACTTCAGGTAATCCCCCTGCCTTGGCCTCCCAAAGTACTGGGATTACAGGTGTGAGTCACCACATCCAGTCATATGGTTCTATTTTTAAAGGTGAGGGAAGTGGGCTGGGGGCACAGTGGCTCACACCTGTAATCCCAGCACTTTGGGAAGCTGAGGAGGGCAGATCAGTTGAGGTCAGGAATTCAAGAACAGCCTGGCCAACATGGTGAAACCCCATCTCTACTAAAAATACAAAATTAGCTGGGCATGGTGGTACATACCTGTAATCCCAGCTACTTGGGAGGCTGAGACAGGAGAATTGCTT
>NW_026652282.1:843588-872740 GCF_009828535.3 Hylobates moloch
TATAAATATTTATTTATATAAAATAAATATATATACTTACATATAGTTATTTAAACATACTTTTATAAAATATATGAATATATGTTTATATATTTATTTAAATATATTTATATTTAATTTTTAAAATACATTTATATAAAAGTGAACATACATATTCATAGACATATAAATATGCATATGTTCATGTATATATGAATAATATATTCATATATATTTGTAATATTATATATTCATATATTATAAATATATTCATATATGTTTATATATTGAATATATGTTCATATATTCATAATATATGGATATGTAATATAATGTATGATATATATTTTATATATTATAGAATATATTCGTATATGAAATATATCACATATATTTATATAATGATATTTATATGTTTATATAGGTATATGTACATGTGTATACAATCATCATGCTTCATAATAGGCTGTATGATAGAGGGTAGTTGTGTGTTAGGTACTATTCTAAGCTCTTTATACACATAAACTCAGGGATATAAAGCCTTCTCTGCATTCGACAAATAAGAAAACTAAGGCACAGAGAGGTTCAGCGACTTCTCCAAGACTTCAGAGTTAGTCAGTGCAGAGCCAGGACTCAGGTCCAGGTAGCCGTGCTTTTTCTATGATCATCCTGGTTAATGCTAGAGGCACTGGATGTGCTGATTACCCTGATCTGATCACTATACATTGTATGTATCCAAACCTCACTGTGTACCCCATGAAGATGGACAATTATTATTTCTTAAGTTTAAAAACTGAAAGAGATTCAAATTAAAATTATTAAAAATGTAATTGTAAAACTATTAAATAATCTAAATAATTTAAAACTATCAAAAAGTTTAAAGTAATTAAAAAAAAAATCCCAACAAATGCATTTGGTTTTGCATATAGAGGCAGTTGTACAATCAGCCTGCCGAACCTGAATGACTGAAGAACGTATGAGTGGCCATGAAACCGCCTTACCTGATGGTGTCATTGCCGTAGCAGCCCAGGTCTCCAATACCCAGGTCATCAACCATGATCAGGACAATATTAGGCTTGTCGTCATGCACCCTGTGTGCCTGGCACGTGTTCGAGAGTGCACACACCAAAGACATGAAGATCAAGGGTCTCCTGGAAAGCAAGCGGGGATTTTATTGGTATCAGGCTTCTCTGGGTGGATTCAGGATCCACCTCCCAACACAACACCACAGGGGTCTTTGGAGATCACGTGGATCTCCAAGACGTCTACCCAAGCTCAAGAGTGTCTCTCTCCAAGCACCGAGCACTGCTGCTGAATGGTAGCAGAAGTGCCCAACGTAATGCGCTCTTGGCTTCTCACTTTGCGTAAAATAAAGGCTAAAACAACAGATGTTAACATGGATGCAGTGAAAAGGGAATCCTTTTATACTGTTAGTGGGAATGTACAAGCGCTGTGGAAAACAGTATGGAGATTCCTTAAAGAACTAAAAGTAGATCTACCGTTTGATCCAGCAATCCCACTCCTGGGTATCTACCCAGAGGAAAAGAAGGCATTATATATAAAAGACACTTGCGGCCGGGTGTGGTGGCTCACACCTGTAATCTCAGCACTTTGGGAGGCCGAGGTGGGTGGATCACCTGAGGTCAGGAGTTCGAGACCAGCCTGGCCAACATGGTGAAACTCTGTGTCTACTAAAAGTACAAAAATTAGCTGAGTGTAGTGGCACACTCCTGTAATCCCAGCTACTAGGGAGGCTGAGGCAGGAGAATCACTTGAACCCGGGGGTCGGAGGTTGCAGTGAGCCAAGATTGTGCCACTGCACTCCAGCCTGGGTGACAGACCAAGGCTCCATCAAAAACAACAACAACAACAACAACAAAAACAACAACAACAACAACAAAAACAACAACAACAAAAAATGCATGTTTATAGCAGCACAATTCGCAGTTGCAAAAATGTGGAACCAGCCCAAATACCCATCAATCAATGAGTGGATAAAGAAAATCTGATATATAGAGATAGATATCTATAGATTGTATGCAAAGTGAGAAGCCAAGAGAGCATTTCTTTGGGCACTTCTGCTGCCATTCAGCAGCAGTGCTTGGTGCTTGGAGCGAGACACTCTTGATATCTATAGATCTCTAGATATCTATATATATCACACTTTCTTTATCTGTATAGATCTGTAGGTATCTATCTATCCATATCACATTTTCATATTCATACACACACACACACCATGGAACACTGCTCAGCCATAAAAAGGAACAAAATAATGTCATTTGCAGCAACCTGGATGGAGTTGGAGACCATTATTCTAAATGAAGTAACTCAGGAATGGAAAACCAAACATTGTATGTTCTCATTCATAAGTGGGAGCTAAGCTATGAGGATGCAAAGGCATAAGAATGATGCAATGGACTTTGGGGACTCAGGGAAAGGGTGGGAGGGGAGTGAGGGATCAAAGACCACACATTGGGTGCAGTGTACACTGCTCAGGGGATGGGTGCATCAAAATCTCACAAATCACCACTAAAGAACTTATCCATGTAATCAAACATCACCTGCTCCCCAAAAAGTATTGAAATTTTTTTAAAAGGCTAAAGTAGATGCCCTTCCAGGAGGGAAGTCTGAAAACATATACTCAGAGGCAAATCATTGCAGAGGATGGAGACCATAAGACTCCTGAGGTTAAAAAAAAAAAAAAAAAAAAAGACTCCTGAGGTTAAGTCCCTCTTCCAGGGACTTAAATGAGTCTCTAAGGGTAAGGGATTTAACCTTAACTTAATTCTAAAATTAGAATTTTTATTCTAATTTAAGGGCATGTGGGTGTGTGTGATCCTTACAGTACTATTCGCAATGGCCAAACTGTGAAATCAACCTCAGTGTCCATCATTGGATGAATGGATAAAGAAAATGTGGTACATGTACACCGTGGAATACTATTCAGCCTTAAAAAAGAATGAAATTATGTCATTTACGACAGCGTGGATGAACCTGGAGGTCATTATGCTAAGGAAAATAAGCCTGGCACAGAAACACCAATACCACATGATCTCACTTCTATGTGAAATCTCAAAAAGTTGATCTCACAGAAGGAAAGGGTAGAATGATGCCTGCTAGGAGCCGGGGGGCCAGTGGAGGGGTCAGGGAGATGTTGGTCGAAGGATACAAAATTTCAATTTGACAGGAGAAATAAGTTCAAAATTTCAATTTGACAGGAGAAATAAGTTCCAAGAGTCTATTGTACTTGTGGTGACTTCTAAAATAGAAGGTATTTTAGGGTTGAAAATTACTGATAAAATCTACTCAAAATGTTCTCATCACAAATAGGTAAGTGGATGAGGTAACATGTATTAGCATAATTGAGCTATTCCAAAATGCAGGCGTATTTCAAAACATCAAGCTGTACACCATAAATCTATGCAATATTTATATGTCAGTTTTTTTGACTCAAGGGACAATAAAAAAAGATAAACTAATTTAAAAAGGAAAAGAATTAAAAAGAAAAATGAATTTAAAAAAGAAAGAAAAAATAAAAATAAAATATTCATAATATAAAAAGAATAAATACATGCAATTTATCATTACTCCAAATTTTTAAAAAGTCAGGTTGCAATGGCTCACACCTGTAATCCCAGCTCTTTGGGAGGCTGAGGCAGGAGAATCAGTTCGTCACCAGCCTGGGCAACATAGTGAGACCCCATCCCTACAAAAAGTATAAAAATGAGCTGGGTGTGGTGGTGCATGCCTGTAGTCCCAGCTACTCTGGAGGCTGAGGTGGGAGGATCGCTTGAGCTCAGGAGTTCGAGGCTGCGGTGAGCTGAGATTGCGCCACTGCACTCCAGCCTGGGTTACAGGACGAGACCCTCAAAAGAAGAACAATGTGTGAGAATAGCAGCTTTGGGAGAAAAGAAAAACAAGCAAAAAATTAAATAAATAAAATAAAATAAAGAATTACCAAGTAAAGGGAAAGTGGAAGTTGGGGAAAGAACTGAATTGAGGAAAAGAAAGAAACGTGGAATCTGAGGACCACCTGAGTCCACTTCATAGTTTTGCTCACTCCCGGCTGAGGTCATATTTTCTTAAGGAAACACATGACGCTCTTCTCAGCATATCCCTACTCAGCTATCAGGTAATGAATATTGGACATGTGGATTATTGATTCAATTCCTATCTCATCTCTATACATGTTTCAAAACCCACTTCAAATATCTCCTCTGAGAGGAAAAATACAAACAGGAGTTCATCCCTATTGGCTCTCAGAGTCCCTTGTAAGTACTCTGAAGCAATGATAGCCACAGAAGATTACAATTTTTTTGCTTTATGCAAACATCTCCTTGAAGATTGAGAATGTCTTGCAGGCGAAAGCTATGTGCTCAGGACTGTGGGCCAAACCCCTGAAGGCACAGAAATGCTTTTCATCTATGCAAAGTGAGTTGAATTTTTTTATCACCTCCTGTTTTTACAATACTTTAAAATCATGTATATAGCTGGGCACAATGGTGGCTCACACCTGTAATCCCAGCACTTTGAGAGGCTGAGGCGGGAGGATTCCTTGAGCCCAGGAGTTCAAGACCAACCTGGGCAACATAATGAGAACCTGTCTCTACAAAAAATAAAAATAAAAAATTAGCTGGGCGTGGTGATAAGCACCTGAGGTCCCAGCTACTCTGGAGGCTGAGGCTGGAGGATCTCTTGAGCCCAGGAGTTGGAGGTTGCAGTGAGCTATGACTGCACCACTGTCATCTACCCTGGGTGACAGAGCAAAACCCTGTGAAACCCTGTCTCTAAAATAAATAAAAATAAACATAAACTCATATGTATCTGTTGGAAATTTACAGTTAACATCTCTATCAATTGCCTAACTCCTACCTTTTTAAAAAAGTTACACACTTACTAAGTCGAGAGAATGAACTTAGACATCTTATGGCCAGCCACATAAAGACAACATGTTGACTCATAGTAGGTTACAAGAAAAGGAAAAGAAAAAAGAAAAAAAGGCAGATGATATGAAATGCCTCTACCTATAAGGCTGGATTCACAAATACACAGAATTATACACTAGATTCAATGTGCTCACAATGCAGTATACGGCTTTACCTACCTGGGCCTCATTGTGCAGCTCGGAATACCTTCTTGTTGTCTTTGGCAGGAGACACAGACAAGATTAAAAAGACCAAAAAAAGAAAAAAAAAGAAAAAGTATCATTCATGTGTCAATTAAATTAGTTCCCAGCATAAAATTCTCACTAGACTTGGGAGCCATATCCCTAATTCCGACATTTTTAAATCAATTTTCCAAGGCCACTATTGCACAAATCGTGAATTTTCAAGGAGTTCATTCTTTTGACCTTTTTTTTTTTTTGAGCCGGAGTCTCGCTGTCACCCAGGCTGGAGTGCAGTGGTGCAATCTCAGCTCACTGCAACCTCTGCCTCCCGGGTTCAAGCCATTCTCCTGCCTCAGCCTCCTGAGTAGTGGAGACCACAGGCGTGCACCACCACCCCCGGCTAATTTTTGTATTTTTAGTAGAGACGGGGTTTCACCATGTTGGCCAGGCTGGTCCTGAACTCCTGACCTCAAGTTCTCTGCCCGTCTTTTGGCCCATTTTTAAAAGAACTCCTGCTGCCTCAAGTCCTGGGGCTCTTGGATGAATTGTCTCAGTGGCAAAACCTGCCCTGAAACATGCTGGCCCAAGAGAATTGTCTCAATGTCCTGCCAAGCCTAAAAGTTTAAATTCAGAAAGCTTCTGTGTCCTGAATAAGGAAAGAGGCTATTAATCAAAATAAACTGCCTCTTTTTTGACTGCAAAATGCAGAAACCACTGAATGACTAATGGTTGTATTTAACTGGCAGTGGCAGAGGGATTAGGACTAAGGGATACGACAGCCAAATGCATTGCAATGAAAGAAAAGCCCATCGGTAGTCTGCAAGTTATTACCCATATTTGTACCTTAAAATAACACTAAGGACAAAATGAAAACGCATTCCTCCTTAAATTCATTTTGCTCCAAAGCATGGATACTCTGGTCACATACTACACACACTACACAGACACACACGCACGCACACTGACACACAAACACACACACACACGTTCTTGGTTAAGAAAGAAGAAGGAAGAGAGGGAGGGAGGGAAGAAAGAAGAAAGGGTATGAGAGTAACAGAAAGAAGAGAAACTTACACTAAAATTGGTTTGGAATCAATTTCTCAGTGCCTAAGCTGATCCATTGAGTTTCAGAATACAAAAGGTCAATGGATCTTTCGACTCTGCCCATTTCAACCAGAGGTTAAAAAAAAAAAAAAAAAAAAAAGGCTGAGAAAATGTGTCCAAACAAGCCTTCCCCAACTCACCTATCAGCCGTATTGTCTCTCTAATGTCCGGGAACAGAACAGACAGGCTATTCTGCAAAGGCTTTGCCTCTTCTGGCAGCTGCCTCGAATCATTACGAAAGCATTAGCCGCTCCATCTCACCTCTCTCTGCCATGAAAGGGCTGGTCTGTGCTAGGCTCACCCAGATGGTTCCCGTTGCTAATGTGCAAATGAGGCAATCCGCACCCCGCATTTGCAACTCTTACTACACATCCAGGAGAAGGAAAAAAACAACGGCACGCCAACAAAACATTACATTCAGCCAAATACCTACAGCATTTCTTGCTGATGCTGAATGTTCTTATCTGTGACAACCACCAAAGACATTCATCGCACCAGAATTAAGACTGGTTGTTTTGAGCCAGAGCAATCCCGTTTGATGTCCCTTGCGTTGCGGTGACCTCATGGTCTTTAGCAGTGCCTCAGGGACATCTGTGCTCCCAATCAAAGGTGGTGGGTACATGGGAGGAAAATGGAAGGTCTTCCCTGTCTTTATATCTTAATAATATTCAACAAGACAAAGTGTGGGTTATAATTTGGAAGATGGTAGGTGTGCTGTTCATCAACACCCACCCCAAATGGATGGCTATTATGTTAAACACTGATGCAAAGCCAGATAGCAACTCTCCCAGCATTTTAAATAAAGATTTGAGAATATCAGAGGGCATAAATAACCCTCTCTAAACCAAACACCATCTTGTGAGATGGAACGCTCCATTAAACATGCTATTGTATGATTCTATAAACTCTAGAAACCAGATTTTGTTTTGTTTTGTTTTTGAGACTGGTTCTCTCTCTCTGTTACCCAGGCTGGAGTAAAATTATGGTGATCACAACTCACTGCAGCCTCGACTTCCAGGCTCTAGTGATCCTCCTGCTTCAGCCTCCTGAAAGCTGGGACTACAGGCACCCACTAGTCCATGGATAATTTTTGTATTTTTACATAATCTCACTATGTTGCCCAGGCTGGTCAAACTCCTGGGCTCAAGCAATCCTACCATCTTGGCCTCCCAAAGTGCTGGGATTACAGGCGAGAGCCACTGTGCCCAGCCTGGAAACCAGATCTTGCATCAGACCAGAGATGCAGATTTCTTCAGCTAAATGTACCTGGAGAGGAATTTTGAACTGGAATTGTCTAAAAACACCAACATAATATATGTTAAGAAGATTTGAACTTATTCCTTAAAATGAAAGTTTACATATAAAGGGCATGTGCATTTTTTTTTTTTTTTTTTTTTTTGAGATAGAGTCTCACTCTGTTGCCCAGGCTGGAGTGCAGCAGCACGATCTCAGCTCACTAAAATCTCTGCCTCCTGGTCTTAAACGATTTTCCTGCCTCAGCCTCCTGAGTAGCTGGAATTACAGGCACCTGCCACCATGCCTGGCCAATTTTTTTTCCTGATTTTATTTTATTTTATTTATTTATTTATTTATTTTTATTATACTTTAAGTTCTAGGGTACATGTGCACAACGTGCAGGCTTGTTACATAGGTATACATGTGCCATGCTGGCACGCTGCATCCATCAACCCGTCATTTACATTAGGTATCTCTCCCAATGCTATCCCTCCCCCCACCCCCCACCCCACAACAGGCCTGGTGTATGATGTCCCCCACCCTGTGTCCAAGTGTTCTCATTGTTCAATTACCACCTATGAGTGAGAACATGCAGTGTTTGGTTTTCTGTCCTTGTGATAGTTTGCTCAGAATGATGGTTTCCAGCTTCATCCATGTCCTTGCAAAGGACATGAACTCATCCTTTTTAACGGCTGCATAGCATTCCATGGTGTATATGTGCCATGTTTTCTTAATCCAGTCTATCATTGATGGACATTTGGGTTGGTTCCAACTCTTTGCTGTTGTGAATAGTGTGCATGTGTCTTTATAGTAGCATGATTTATAATGCTTTGGGTATATACCCAGTAATGGGATGGCTGGGTCAAATGGTATTGCTAGCTCTAGATCCTTGAGGAATTGCCACACTGTCTTCCACAATGGTTGAACTAGTTTACAGTCCCACCAACAGTGTAAAAGTGTTCCTATTTCTCCACATCCTCTCCAGCACCTGTTGTTTCCTGACTTTTTAATGATGGCCATTCTAACTGGTGTGAGATGGTATCTCACTGTGGTTTTGATTTGTATTTCTCTGATGGCCAGTGATGATGAGCATTTTTTCATGTGTCTGTTGGCTGCATAAATGTCTTCTTTTGAGAAGTGTCTGTTCATATCCTTTGCCCACTTTTTGATGGGGTTGTTTGTTTTCTTCTTGTAAATTTGTTTATGTTCTTTGTAGATTTTGGATATTAGCCCTTTGTCAGATGGGTAGATTGCAAAAATTTTCTCCCATTCTGTAGGTTGCTTGTTCACTCTGATGGTGGTTTCTTTTGCTGTGCAGAAGCTCTTTAGTTTAATTAGATCCCATGTGTCTACTTTGGCTTTTGTTGCCATTGCTTTTGGTGTTTTAGTCTTGAAGTCCTTACCCACGCCTATGTCCTGAATGGTATTGCCTAGGTTTTCTTCTAGGGTTTTTATGGTTTAGGTCTAACATTTAAGTCTTTAATCCATCTTGAATTAATTTTGTATAAAGTGTAAGGAAGGGATCAAGTTTCAACTTTCTACATATGACTAGCCAGTTTTCCCAGCACCATTTATTAAATAGGGAATCTTTTCCCCATTTCTGGTTTTTGTCAGGTTTGTCAAAGATCAGATGGTGGTAGATGTGTGGGGTTATTTCTGAGGCCTCTGTTCTGTTCCATTGGTCTATATCTCTGTTTTGGTACGAGTACCACACTGTTTTGGTTACTGTAGCCTTGTAGTATAGTTTGAAGTCAGGTAGCATGGTTCCTCCAGCTTTGTTCTTTTTGCTTAGGATTGACCTGGCAATGCAGGCTCTTTTTTGGTTCCATATGAACTTTAAAATTGTTTTTCCCAATTCTGTGAAGAAAGTCATTGGTAGCTTGATGGGGATGGCATTGAATCTATAAATTACCTTGGGCAGTACGGCCATTTTCACGATATTGATTCTTCCTATCCATGATCATGGAATGTTCTTCCATCTGTTTGTGTCCTTTCATTTCATTGAGCAGTGGTTTGTAGTTCTCCTTGAAGAGGTCCTTCACATCCCTTGTAAGTTGGTTTCCTAGGTATTTTATTCTCTTTGTAGCAATTGTGAATGGGAGTTCACTCATGATTTGGCTCTCTGTTTGTCTGTTATTGGTGTACAGGAATGCTTGTGATTTTTGCACATTGATTTTTTATCCTGAGACTTTGCTGAAGTTGCTTATCAGCTTAAGGAGATTTTGGGCTGAGACGATGGGGTTTTCTAAATATACAATCATGTCATCTGCAAACAGGGACAATTTGACGTCCTCTTTTCCTAATTGAATACCCTTTATTTTTTTCTCTTGCCTGATTGCCCTGACCAGAACTTCCAACACTATGTTGAATAGGAGTGGTGAGAGAGAGCATCCCTGTCTTGTGCCAATTTTCAAAGGGAATGCTTCCAGTTTTTGCCCATTCAGTATGATATTGGCTGTGAGTTTGTCATAAATAGCTCTTATTATTTTGACATATGTCCCATCAATACCTAGTTTATTGAGAGTTTTTAGCATGAAGGGCTGCTGAATTTTGTCAAAGGCCTTTTCTGCATCTATTGAGATAATCATGTGGTTTTTGTTGATGGTTCTGTTTACGTGATGGACTATGTTTATTGATTTGTGTATGTTGAACCAGCCTTGCATCCCAGGGATGAAGCCAACTTGACCGTGGTGGATAAGCTTTTTGATGTGCTGCTGGATTTGGTTTGCCAGTATTTTATTGAGGATTTTTGCACTGATGTTCATCAGGGATATTGATCTAAAATTCTCTTTTTTTGTTGTGTCTCTGCCAGACTTTGGTATCAGGATGATGTTGGCCTCATAAAATGAGTTAGGGAGGATTCCCTCTTTTTCTATTGATTGGAATAGTTTGAGAAGTAATGGTACCAGCTCCTCTTTGTACCTCTGGTAGAATTCGGCTGTGACTCCATCTGGTCCTGGACTTTTTTTGGTTGGTAGGCTATTAATTATTGCCTCAATTTCAGAGCCTGTTATTGGTCTATTCAGAGATTCAATTTCTTCCTGGTTTAGTCTTGGGAGGGTGTATGTGTCCAGGAATTTATCCATTTCTTCTACATTTTCTAGTTCATTTGTGTAGAGGTGTTTATAGTATTCTCTGATGGTAGTTTGTATTTCTGTGGGATCGGTGGTGATACCCCCTTTATCATTTTTTATTGCGTCTAATTGATTCTTCTCTCTTTTCTTCTTTATTAGTGTTGTTAGCAGTCTATCAATTTTGTTGATCTTTTCAAAAAACCAGCTCCTGGATTCACTGAGTTTTTTGAAGGGTTTTTTGTGTCTCTATCTCCTTCAGTTCTGCTCTGATCTTAGTTATTTCTAGGCTTCTGCTAGCTTTTGAATGTGTTTGCTCTTGCTTCTCTAGTTCTTTTAGTTGTGATGTTAGGGTGTTGATTTTAGATCTTTCCTGCTTTCTCTTGTGGGCATTTAGTGCTATAAATTTCCCTCTACACACTGCTTTAAATGTGTCCCAGAGATTCTGGTATGTTGTGTCTTTGTTCTCATTGGTTTCAAAGAACATATTTATTTCTGCCTTCATTTTGTTACGTACCCAGTAGTCATTCAGGAGCAGGTTGTTCAGTTTCCATGTAGTTGAGCGGTTTTGAGTGAGTTTTTTAATCCTAATTCTAATAAAGCAGTCGGCCTGTCTACAAGAAAATTGAGTGAAGCAGATTTTGTTTAAGATTTGAGATAAAGTCAGCACTGCCTCCATCTATTTCAGGTTGGGTGGAGAGGGTCATTCTCTTCAACAAGATGTTGTTTTGATATGATCCAATATGTTCAATTCTTTTAAATGTCTAGACTAGACATTGAAATTAAGAATGATGCTTCATCCAGGAGTGGTGGCTCACACCTGGAATCTCACCACTTTGGGAGTTGAGGCAAGCAGATAGCTTAAGCCCAGGAGTTTGAGACCAGCCTGGCCGACAGGGCGAAACCCCGTCTCTACTAAAAATATAAAAATTAGCCGGGTGTGGTGGCACATGACTGTAATCCCAACTACTCCAGAGGCTGAGACAGGAGAATCACTTGAACCCGGGAGGCAGAGGTTGCAGTGAGCCGAGATAGCGCCACTGTGCTCCAGCCTGGGTGACAGAGGGAAACTTCATTTCCAAAAAAAAAAAAAAAAATAGGAATGATGGTGCGACCCGGCACAGTGGCTCACGCCTGTAATCCCAACACCTTGGGAGGTTGAGACAGACAGATTGATTGAGCCTGGGAGTTTGAGACCAGCCTGGGCAACTAGTGAGACCCTGTCTCTACAAAAAATATTTTACAAAAATTAGCCAGGCATGGTGGCACCCACCTGTGGTCCCAGTTACTCAGGAGGCTGAGGTGGGAGGATTGCTTCAGCCAAAGGGTTTGAAGCTGCAATGAGCTGTAATTCCACCACTGTTCTACAGCCCGGGCAACAGAGCAAGATCCCATCTCAAAAAAAATTTTTTTAATTAAAAATTTAAGACAAAAAGAATGATGCTGCATTTTTTTTTCAAACCTTAAATCCAAGTAGGTTATTAGGGAGGTAATTGAGGGAGCATTGATCAGGCAAAGGGAAAGAGAGACAGGGAAAGGCAGGAAGCCAGTAGAGGTTGTACTTATGAAGCAGCTTGCCACTGGGCTATTGAAGCTGAGTCCTGTGCAGAAACACTGAGATTCAATGACAGACCCTCAGAATTATCCAACCCAGGGATGATGAAGATGAGATATTTATCCTAGGATTCCTTTTCATCCTTCTGTCCCAGCACCTTTATTTGGTCTTCCATGCAGGGGCTGACAGCAGAGTCAATAGGACAACTTTGTCATGTGCTATGATGGCTAGTACCATGGGGTCATAAGCTGTGTGCAGACAGTGTTCACCATATATACGTATTTCTGTGTTAACTTGGAGGTTTCCTTGATCGTTCTTTATATTTCCTGACTGGTTGACTTCAACAAGAGGGATAAGGGGAAGCAGAAACCAGGCAATCTTGCCCAGCAATAGTTTGAAATAGGCATAGTTTACTCCCAAAAGTAGGAATTGGGGATAATATTAGATTTTTTTTTTTTTTTGAAACGGAGTTTTGCTCTTGTTGCCCAGGCTGGAGTGCAGTGGCGCGATCTGGGCTCACTGCAACCTCCGCCTCCCAGGTTCAAGTGATACTCTTGCCTCAGCCTTCCCGGTAGCTGGGATTACAGGCATGTGCCACCATGCTCGGCTAATTATGTATTTTTAGTAGAGACGGGGTTTCTCCATGTTGATCAGGCTGGTCTCGAACTCCTGACCTCAGGTGATCCACCCGTCTTGGGCTCCCAAAGTGCTGGGATTACAGGCATGAGTCACTGCACCCGGCCAAAGATTGGATTTTAAGTGCAGTTTTGGCTGGGTGTGGTGGCTCACGCCTGTAATCCCAGCACTTTTGGGAGGCTGAAGTGGGTAGATCACCTGAGGTCAGGAGTTCAAGACCAGCCTGACCAACATGGTGAAACCCTGTCTCTACTAAATACAAAAAAAAATTAGCCAGGCGTAGTGGCACATGCCTGTAATCCCAGCTACTCGGGAGGCTGAGGCAGGAGAATTGCTTGAACCTGGGAGGCGGAGATTGCAGTGAGCCGAGATCGTGCCGTTGCACTCCAGCCTGGGCAACAATGGCAAAACTCTATCAAAAAAAAAAAAAAAAAAAAAAGAGCAGTTTCGTGCATCGATCCTAAAGGTTGGATTTATTTCCAACTTATCTAACCTTTCATGAATGCTTAGCAATTTGAATTCCATAGAGAAAAGTAGACAGCCCTAAAAGACTTCATGGGTTTTAAGAGGACACTAAGGTGCGGGGGCTCACACCTGTCATCCCAGTACTGTGGGAGGTCAAGGCAAGAGGATGGTTTGAGACAAGGAGTTTGAAACCAGTCTGGACCACATAGTGAGCCTCTCCCCCTATTTCAAGTAATGATAATAACAATTAATAATAATAATAATAATAATAGAGGAGGCTGATAGTAGGCTGCAAATTTTTTAATAAAAAAAAGTGATTGTGGAACCACATTCCTGAGGAAAGGCACTTGTAAGAAGTTTGTGAGGAGACGCCCTGAGAACTGGGGGTGATGTCCCTTCAGGAAGAAAAGAACAGATCGTCAATGCTGGGACCTTGGCGGTAGTAATAGAGAATTTGGATTTTATCTGACAGTGAAGGAGATCTGCCCCATGATTTATGACCAAGGTCCATCCACTCTGGCTTGTGTTTCAATATCAATATACTTGACCAAGTACAGCACACACTGTAAAGTGAGTGCGCAGCTGGGACCAGGAACAGGCATTCTTTCTTGAGAAACTACAGTGTGTCTCCGAAAAAAAGTCCTGTAGGTAGGCCGGGTGCAGTGGCTCATGCCTGTAATCCCAGCACTTTGGAAGGCCGAGGCAGGCAGATCACCTGAGGTCAGGCATTCGAGACCAGCCTGGTCAACATGGTGAAACCCTGTCTCTACTAAAAATACAAAAATTAGCTGGGTGTGGTGGTGGGCACCTGTAATCCCAGCTACTTGGGAGGCTGAGGCAGGAAAATCGCTTGAACCTGGGAGGTGGAGGTTGCAGCGAGCCAAGATCGCACCATTGCACTCTAGCCTGAAAAAAAAAAAAAAAAAAAAAAAAATTACCCAGGCATGGTGGCATGCACCTGTGGTCCGGAAGGCTGAGGCAAGAGAATCGCTTGAACTCAGGAGGTGGAGGTTGCAGTGAGCCACAATCATGCCACTGCACCCCAGCCTGGGCAACAAGAGTGAAACTCTGTCTCAAGAAATAAATAAATAAAATAAAAATACATTACAAGTAGTGACAAGCTTAGGGCTAAGGATGCTGCAGGGTAATAGCTTGATAGTTTTGTAAATCTGCCCAAATTTAAAAATTAAGTTGTAATTAGCCAGGCATGGTGGCACATGCCTGTAATCCCAGCTACTCGGGAGGCTGAGGCACTAGAATTGCTTGAATTCGAGAGGCAGAGGTTGCAGTGAGCTGAGATCACACCACTGTACTTCACCCTGGGCAACAGAGTGAGATGTCTCAAAAAAAAAAAAAAAAAAAAAAAAAGTTGTGGATACAGCATTCACACCCGCTGAACATTTATTTTGACCAAGAAATGACCTCTCAATGTACAACTGCAAATCAAGGAAGTTCAAATTATCAGAGGACATGTCAGAAATTCTCCCTAAATAAAATGTCTGAAAAAGTGTATTTCCAAATATGGTCCATCTCACCTACAGTGCCCTCCCCTGGAATTTAATATGCAACTCATTATGAATGTTGGGAGCTTTCTCACAATGTCAGGCTAGTCCCTGGGCATAGTTCCCAGGAAACCAATTTTCTGCAATTGCCTCAACCCATGCCAGAACTTGCTAATTTGCAGCCTGTTCACTTCTTCCTGATTCTCGTCTGCTAATTCTGGGGTAGTGACCTCACCCAATCTTTCTCAGCAATAATAATCAAGAAAATAATTCCCTTGATAGACAAGTTAGATAAGCAGGATGAACTTCAGAGAGACAGGTTCTTTAAAACATTCCTGGATGCCTTCTGTGTGCAATAACAATAATTATAAAACATTTTTAGTGTGTGATAGGTGTAAAAGGATTGCAGGCATATGCATAAAGAAAGGTAGCTGCGATCAGGGAGATAGGTTTTATACTGTTTTATTTTGACTTCTTTGAATGTATCTTTTTTTTTTTTTTGAGACAGGGTCTCACTGTCACCCATGCTAGAGTGCAGTGGTGTGATCACAGCTCACTGCAGCCTCAACTCCTGGACTCAAGTGATCCCCCTGCCTCAGCCTCCCAACGTGTTGTGATTACAGATGTGACTGACCGTGCCCAGGCTGAATGTATCATTTTTACAGTAGAATATAATTTGAGCTGTTTCTTTTTAATCAGTGATTTCAAAAACTATAAAAGAACCTCTGTCAGTAATAGAAGAAAATTACACCCATGCTTAAGGTAGGATCTTTAGGGCTATATTTAAAGAATCAAAGCTTTTTGGCCAAAGTGGACTAGCAAAGCCAAAATATGAAGGACATGCAGAAAAAATAAATGAAGTATTGCAAGTGTTTGATTTGACAAAATGTAGGTGAAAGTACTACATTGCTGAAAACCAAAATGAATGCTTAAATACAGCGAAGCATAGACCCTGTCATGGGATATAGGTTATACAGAGTTATGCATTTGTTTTTTCTTAGCAGAAGCTTGGTGTTATAACAAGTGCAGTTGACAAGGAAGCTTCATTTTATAAGGACACAACTAGAATAGAAAATCTCAGAGGTGACTCAACAATAAGTGATTAAAATAAAATTAGTTAAAAATAATGTGATTGGTGACAATAGAATACAAGTTTTTTTTGTTTTTTGTTGTTCTTGTTGTTGTTGTTGTTGATGTTGCTTTGAGACAGCACCTCGCTTTGTTGCCCAGGCTGGAGTGCAGTGGTATAATCTTGGCTCAGTGCAACCTCCAGCTCCTGAGCTCAAGCAATCCTCCCACCTCAGCCCGCCAAGTAGATGTGATTACAGGTGTTCACCACCACACCCAGCTAATTTTTTTATTTTTTGTAGAGATAAGGTCTCGCTATGCTGCCCAGGCTGGTCTTGAACTTCTCAGCTCAAGCTATCCTTGGCCTGGGCCTCTCAAAATGCTATGATTACAGGAGTGAGCCACCATGCCTGGCCAATTTTTTAACCTCAATCAAGCAATAAAGGAAAGTGTACACCATCTCCAACTTTGCTACTTTTTTCCTAAGAGATAAAAATGAACACACTAATAATAACTTTGGAAGGCAAAAACCTTCTCTTCTTTGTGATCAATGCTTAGAGGGAAACATTCACGACCATCTCCTAGTGTTGTGGGAAGTCAGGGACCCCAAACAGAGGGACCAGCTGAAGCCACGGCAGAAGAACATAAATTGTGAAGATTTCATGGACATTTATTAGTTCCCCAAATTAATACTTTTATAATTTCTTATGCTTGTCTTTACTGCAATCTCTGAACATAAATTGTGAAGATTTCATGGACATTTATCACTTCCCCAATCAATACTCTTGTGATTTCCTATGCCTGTCTTTACTTTAATCTCTTAATCCCGTCATCTTCATAAGCTGAGGATGTATGCCACCTCAGGATCCTGTGATGATTGCGTTAACTGCACAAATTGTTTAAACAATATGAAATCTGGGCACCTTGGAAAAAGAACAGGATAACAGCGATATTCAGGGAACAAGGGAGATAACCATTAAGTCTGGCTGCCTGAGAGCCGGGTGGAACAGAGCCATATTTCTCTTCTTTCAAAAGCAAATAGGAGAAATATCACTGAATTCTTTTTCTCAGCAAGGAACAGTCCTGAGAAAGAGAATGCGTTCCTAGGGGGAGGTCTCTGAAATGGCCGCTCTGGGAATGTCTGTCTTTTACGGTTGTAGATAAGGGATGAAATAAGCCCTGGTCTCCCGTAGCACACCCAGGTTTATTAGGACAAGGAAATTCCCACCTAATAAATTTTGGTCAGACCCGTCATCTGCTCTCAAACCCTGTCTCCTGATAAGATGTTATCAATGACAATGTGTGCCTGAAACTTCATTAGCAATTTTAATTTCACCTGGGTCCTGTGATCTTACCCTGCCTCCATTTGCCTTGTAACATTTTATTACCTTGTGAAGCACATGATCTCTGTGACCCACACCCTATTTGTACACTCCCTCCCCTTTGAAAATCACTAAGAAAAGCTTGCTGGTTTTGCAGCTTGGGGGGCATTACGGAACCTGCCAACATGTGATGTCTCCCCGGGTACCCAGTTTTAAAATTTCTCTGTTTTTTACTCTTTCCCTTTATTTCTCAGACCAGCTGACACTTAGGGAAATAGAAAAGAACCTACATGAAATAACGTTGAATTACTGGGGGCGGGTTCCCCTGATACCTCAGGCTGTCCCAACTCCCTGTTCAGTAAAAGTCATAAGGAAGGGTGACATGTGGAAATGGCTTCGAAAGACCACACCTGTTCCATTGGCCTTGAAGTTAGATCATCTATTTCTGCCTCTGCCAAAAATGTAACTCTATCTTTGGACAAGCTCCTTCCTGTCTTAGTCTCTGTTGCCACATATGCAAGACACAAGGAATGTTCTCCCCATCTAACTGGTGTATGTGCCTGCGTGAAAAGAAATAGAACGTGGAGCACAGTAGATGCTACACTTTAAAGATCAGTTTCTCCCTCAATCTCCTTGGGAACTGCATCTTCTTCACAATCAAAACCCTGTAAATACTACATATGTTTTTCTCACTTTCAGAGTTGAAGGGTATAAAGTTAGGAAACCCAGCGGAAGTTGCAGTGAGCTGAGATTGTGCCATTGCGCTCCAGCCTGGGCTGCACAGTGAGACCCTGTCTCATAAAAAAAGAAAAAAGAAATATATATATATGTTTACACCTACCATATATATACTATATATAGCCAACATATACAAAATACATGTGCACCATATGTCTATATACCTCTGCACACTATATATGTACATTTTACATACCCCATATACATAAATCTATAGCATATATACATACCATATATATGTATATACTCACACCATATATACACACACCGTATATACACACCCTATATTTATATACGCACACACACCATAACCATCCATATATATCCATATAGTATATATGGGGGGGGTGTGTGTGTGTGTGTTTCTGTGTATACATAATATACACTGCATATAAAATACTGGTCCACCATATACATCTATACATAATACATATACCACATAAATATATATTCCCTCTCTCTATAGATACATACCCACCGTGTACACATATATACAACATATATGTACATGACATATGTATACACACATATATACACACACCAATATATACACCATGTTTTTACACCAGATAGATATATATGCACCATTTATACACCATATATATACTCCATATATAATACACATCATATATATACATACACACATTATACATATCTACACTCCATATATAATGTATACTTTATTAATTGTGTATAATGCATAATTATATGTATAATACTGTATTTGAAGAGGTTTATCTAAGGAACATTACTCAAGAGGCTTCTTCCATAAATAAAACTGATTCAACTAATGAGATTCTGCTCGCTAACCTGATGCTATAATGGGATGAGACTTTTGGGGGCTTTGGAATGAGGTAACAATATTTTGCATGTGACAAGGGTATGAAGGTTTGTGGCCAGATATCAGACTCTGGCACTTGTAGGGGTATGTCTACAAATTTCTGATAGGCAGCAATGGATAACTTTTTTTTTAGGCAACCATAAATAACTAATACAATGAGCAGACACACATTTGTAAAAAAAAATAATAATAGTAATGATTATTTTAATAAAAAGAATAATGAAAATATATGGCAGGAATTTAACAGTGTTATTTCTGAGTGATGGGAATATAGAGTCTTGTTATTTTCTTCTTACTATTTTTTCTGTATTCTTATTTATTTTATTTTATTTTTTGGAGACAAGGTATTACTCTGTCACCCAGGCTGGAGTGCAATGGCGCAATCATGGCTCACTGTGACCTTGACCTCTTGTACTAAAGTTGGGACTACAGGCACATGCCACCACACTCAACTAATTTTTTATATTTTTTGTAGAGATGGGGTTTTGCCATGTTGCCCAGGCTGGCCTTGAACTCCTGGACTGAAGCAATCCACCTGCCTTGGCCTCCCAAAGTGTTGGGACCACAGACATGAGCCATTGCACCTGGCATTATGTTTCCATATCTTTGCATTTTCCGTTTTTCAAATTTAAATTATAAAAAGTAGGATGAACAAAGTTTGTCCAGAAATCTTTTTACAAATGTTTGCATCATTTGTTTACTAGCAACCAGGGGTCAGTTTGAGCTCCTGGTGTTATCAGAGCTCCTACCTCTCACTTAGATGCAAACCTGGGCATGTCTCCCTGCTTATTAGCCTCCTGTACTCTGATGTGCACAGTTCAACATAAATGACCACTAAAGTTTAATTTTGTTCCATAGCATTGCCAGGGTGGCATGACTACCTTCTTCTGGTCCATCCTGCCCCTCGATGGAATTCCCCATGGCCAAAGTGAGAGAGTAGGAAGGAAGAAACCAGTCAGGCAAGTAGTTAGGGTGGGTCCTCAGTTGAATCCTTTCAAACAAAAGAACAGCCTGCAGGAACTTCAGATAAGGGAACTTGCACAGGGGGTTGCCTAAGACCTGCTCACAGCTGTACAGATAAGAAAGGGTGCACAGGTGACTTGCCCAGACATGTCTGCAATGGAAAATTCTGTGCCCTGACACATGGGCAGTAAGTGGAATAAAACAGTATAGAGTAACTTAAGCTAAGGGCCTGTGTATGCACTAGGAGGATGTTGTGGAGCTACCAGGAATTTGCACCATGTGCAAATAAGATGCCCAGCCCTCATAGGTTTCTTACAAAAGCCTTCGCATTCAACTGTGAAACAGCAACCCTCTTCTAGGCCCTGTCTCCGTGGTGGACAGCTTTCTCCTTTTGCTTATTAAACTCTGGCTGCAATCTCACCCTTTGTGTCCACGCTCCTTAATTCTCTTGGTTGTGAGACAAAGAACTCCAGGTGCTACCTTACAACAAGAGACTGCTACATTGTGGTGCATTGGTGAGAGAATAACAAAGGGGCTTAGAGCCCAAAGACTTACAGCCAACTTAAATGTCCTAGGACAGATGGGAATGAAGGTGGACAGACATCCATCAACCTTTAAAATTCTTTAAGCAATACGAAAGCCAAAAAAACAAAAGCCAAAAGTGAGGTTACAAAATTAACTTCTCTTTACCTTCTATGCATCAAGCTACTGTGTTCTTGGTTTTAGTTACAGATATGTCGTTATTAGCTACTCAAAATATAAGCATGGTTAAAACCTTTTACACTACGGAATTTAGAGACTTTTAAAACCTTTTAAGCTAACGAATTTAGAGAATTTTGTTGTGCCATAATGCTTTTTATAGACTTTTTAGTAATTTGTCCTAAATTGGCTAAAAAAAGATATTTTTATATATATAATATATGTATACTATATATACGTATATTATATAATATATAGTATACGTATATTATATAATATATATAATATATGTAATATACGTATATACGTATTATATATACAATATATATAATATATGTGTGTGTGTGTGTGTGTGTGTATATATATACACATAAATCTCATACCTTGGAGTATTATATCAGGGAGGCTTTGTCATGAGGTACCTTTATCCTCTCAGTAATTTTCTTTTAATTCTATGGGTAGCAGGAAATGTGTTATGGTTTGGATGGATGTAAAGGGTTGGGTAATAACCCAGGAGGCAAAAACAGCTTGTTTTACCTGCTGTTTAGTCATCTATGTATCCATCCTTGATTTAGAGGGTCTGAACTAATTCTATCTCTCAAAATCAGCTGCTGCAATCTCACGCTCCCACCTCTTCCATGACAGTCCCTGGGTCTAGAGTGACGGTGCTTGTATGGTTTTAGCAGCAGGGCATTGGCAATGAAAACATAGTTTTGGCCCAATGGGATGCCAAATGAGGGAGATTTACAGGCTTTGTCAAATTGTCTGTGATCATCAGAATACCATGATTCCGGTTTTTCTCAGAAGCAAAACAACAAGAGATAAGTAACATTCATAATTTTGACAATCAAGAGAATTTGTGTATCACAACAGAAAAAAGAACTTTTTCTATTAGGTTGCCAACTAAAAGCATCATGAATAAAATTATAACCTGTTTCATCTTCAGAGAATTCTTATAGCCAAGAAATAATTCATGATTCCATCTGCATTTAAAAACGAAGGTCACAGCCGAGCACCATGGCTCACGCCTGTAATTCCAGCACTTTGGGAGGCCGAGGCAGGCAAATCGCTTGAGACCAGGAGTTTGAGACCAGCCTGGGCAACATAGCAAAACCCCATCTCTACCAAAAACACAAAAATTAACAGGGCATGGTGGCACGCACCTGTAGTTCCAGCTATTTGGGAGGCTGAAATCGGAAGATTGCTTTAACCCAGGAGGTAGAAGTTGCAGTGAGATGAGATCGCGCCACTGCACTCCAGCCTGGGAAAGAGGGAGACACCCTGTCTCAAATGAATAAATAAGTAAATAATAAAAAGAAAGATCAGGGCTGGAATCTAGTAACAGGTGTGTTATAGTGGAAACAACTTTCTGTCTCTCTAGCCCTCCTTTTCTACTGAAGAAAAAGTATAGGAAGACCAATACGTCTGCAAAATAAGTTTTAGGCTCATTATACTTGAGTATTTGCATAAAGCACAGCAAGAACTGATTGGTCATATGGGCTCTTCTCAGGCTGGCTTTGCTGGAACTTTACCTAAAAGCACATTATTTTAGTCAAAGCCTTGGTCAAATAACCAGTGTCCACAACTGTGTCCTATTTCAAAACAAAACAGTCTTACTAAAGTCATGCAAACCACTATATATTGACAAAAAATGAGAATAGTCAGAAATAGTTTCCAAATTGTGGAGAACTCAGGTAGAGAGAAAGGTAAATTTTGCTCACAATAACATATGCTATCCAATCACTCTAAACTGTAAATATCTCAAGAGAAAAAAAAAAGTCCTTAATGCTTCTTTAACCAGAGCAACAGCCTTCCAAACAAGATGCTGTTGTTTGCCTTGGAACTGCAATTCACATGCAAAGAGCTATTTATCAGGCACTGTAAAATCCAGCAGCTCCTCACATAGTTACAGAGTCAGTCTGAAGAGGAAAAAGAGGCTCCCTCCTTGTATCTTTGCCTTCCCCAGGTAGCGGGTCCTACGTGAACCATTTATGTTTCATCACGGAACTCTTTTGGACACCATTATTTCCGTTAGCTTCAGTTAACATCCCATAGCAAGAGTGTATGCCTCTGCTGATGAAAAGGGTGAAACTCTGTAAACTATTGTAAGATATTTATTCTGAGACAAATATGAGTGACGACTGGCCCGTAGCACAGCCCTCAGGAGATCCTGAGAACATGTGCCCAGGGCTGTTGAGTTACAGATTGGTTTTATGCATTTTAGGGAGACACAAGACACCCCTCAATACATGTAAGATGGACATTGGTTCAGCCAGGAAAGGTGACACACTTCAAAGTGAGGGCTTGCAGGTCATAGATAGATGCATAGATTTTCTCATTGGAAATTGGTAGAAAGAGTTCAGTTATTGTTACAGTAGGTAGCTAGTCAGGCATAAGCAGGGCAGAAAAGGCTCTCCCCAGTCCCACCAGGAATGTCAGGCAAGCATCAGGTGGTTATTAAACTGTCTCTAAAATAATAATTGGTCACAGTCAGCACCAGGGAAAGGCCGTCTCCCAGTAAATAGAAAACACCTAACACTGGTGGTCAGCAGCTTCCCAATACGATCTCAGGAGGTGAGTGAGTGGGCTCAAGCATGCACACTGAGAAGCAAAACGGCGGAGTTTAACTGGTCTACAACCTTCTAGGAACATTCAGCTGATAAGGGAAGAACTCCTCCAGTGAGCATGCGCCCTACTCCAGTAAACACACTGCGCATGCTCCCCTCCCGAGTGCTGGCAGGCCACTGTGCATGTGGACAGCCCACCCCAAGGGAAGACTCAGCGGAGAAGGGGCACAAGACTCCAGAAGCATGCCAACCTATAAAACCCCAAGTCTAAAGGTCAACCATACACTTGATCTCTTAGGTCAGCTACTTGGCCGTCTTCCAAGTGTACTTTCCTTCTTTTCATTCCTGCTCTAAAACTTTTTTTCTTTCTTTTTTTTCTTTTCTTTTTTTTTTTTTTTTTTTGAGACACAGTTTTGCTCTGGTTGCCCAGGCTGGGGTGCAATGGCATGATCTCGGCTCACTGCAACTTCTGCCTCCTGGGTTCAAGCGATTCTCCTGCCTCAGCCTCCTGAGTAGCTGGGATTACAGGTGCGTGCCACCATGCCCAGCAAATTTTTTTGTATTTTTAGTAGAGACGGGGTTTCACCATGTTGGCCAGCCTGGTCTCGAACTCCTGACCTCAGATGATCCACCTGCCTTGGCCTCCCAAAGTTCTGGGATTACAGGCGTGAGCCACCATGCCCAGCCTCAATTTTTTTTTAACTTCTCCAATCTGAGGCAAATGAAGAAAACTGGCATGGGGCCCCTTAATGTTGGGGGACCAGTCAGGGCTCCCTGTGGCCCACCCAACCTTTGATCATGTTGTAAAGTCTTTTGTTTTAACTCCATCAATCTTCCTTTTCTTTGTTTCATTTCTTAATAATTATCTAAAGATTCCAGCCTGGCCAACATTGTGAAACTTCGTCTCTACTAAAAATACAAAAAAAATTAGCTGGGCGTGGTGGCAGGTGCCTGTAATCCCAGCTACTTGGGAGGTTGAGGCAGGAGAATCACTTGAACCTGGGAGGTGGGGTTGCAGTGAGCCGAGATGGCACCATTGCATGTCAGCCTGGACAACAAGAGTGAAACTCCATCTCAAAAAAAAAAATTAATAATAATAACAAAATAATTATCTAAAGATTTCCACCCTTCTGGCATGAGCCCTTTGACCCACTTTTCCCTTCCCTGTTTTTGTTTGTTAATTTATTAATTTTGTTTGTTAATTAGTGAAAGGAGACCAAAATCCCCAAGCCAAGGGGAAAAGGCAAGCTGGGAACTGCATTAGAAAAACCTGCCTCCCATTTTCTCCTAAATAAGACAGCTATGAAGACAAAAACAAACAAAACAAAACAAAAAGCTACATACCTCTTTCATAATTTGCCCACAAAGAAATTTTTTGTGGGACTCAAGATCTTTATCCTAAAACAGTTCTGTTCAATTTCGCCTTGGCTTATCTTCACAGGTGTGGGTCAAAGGAGAGATAGAAGTGAAAGTCAGCCCTCTCTGCTCACCTGAGACAAATGCATATCTGATAGCTTCCCCTGCCCTATTGTTTACGCAAACATGCAGATTCACTGAACAGGCATCAGTCACTATTCCTCTACCCACCACTCCCACCCCCCAACCCCCGTCACATGTAAATTGTGTATCCTGATCAAAGACCGAAAAGAATGCAACCTTTTGTGTCTTGTCCATCCATGAGCTGGAATCCCCCATTTTGAGTTATCTCACCTTTTTTGGACGGAAACAATGCACATCTTACATGTATTGATCGATGCCTCATGTCTCCCTAAAATGTAGAATACCAAGCTGTCCTCATACCACAGTGGGCACATGTTCTCAGGGTCTCCTGAAGTCTGTGTCATGGGCGGCCATGGTCACTCATATTTGGCTCAGAATAAACCTCTTTAAAAAATTTACAGTTTGTCTCTTCTCGTTGACACCCTAGTCTTTTAGTAGCATCTGTAAGACCCACGAGGGAAAGCTACAACTGCAAATTTGATAAGGTTTCTCAAACCATTGTTTGACTCTGCAAGAGTAATGTCACCTGGGGTGCTCTTGTAGAAGGGGACCCTTGAACCACAACATTTATAGAAATAAAGCTTTCCTTTCCAAATGTATGAACCTCACAGTTCTTCAGCTAACATCATTAATACACTGAGAGTCTTGTGAACCCAAAATATCTAAGACAGGTCTCAGTCAATTTAGAAAGTTTCTTTTGCCAAGGTTGAGAATGTGCGCCTGTGACACAGCCTCAGGAAGTCCTGACGACATGTGCCCAAGGTGTTCAGGGCACAGCTTGCTTTTATATATTTTAGGGAGACATGAGACATCAATCAATATGTGTAAGACATACATGGGTTCAGTTCAGTAATTCAGGACAACTTGAAGTGGGGGCTTTTGGATTAGAAGTAGATACGAGACAAAAGGTTACATTCTTTTGAGTCCTTGATCAGCTTTCCACTGAATACACAATTTAGGCTGGCTCCGTGAATCTGCACTTTTACATAAGCAATGGGGCAGAGGAAGTTATCAGGTAAACTTTTGTCTCAGGGGAGCCTTGGAAGGATGACTTTGAGTTCCGTCTGTCCTTTGTGTACAATTTCCTTAAGCACAAATTGTGAGGCGGGTATGTAGCTTCTTATCTTTGTAGCTGTCTTATTTAAGAATCAAATGGGAGGCAGGCTTGCCTGACACAGTTCCCAGCTTGACTTTTCCCTTGGCTTAGTGATTTTGGGGTGGTAAGATTTATTTTCCTTTCACACTATGACCTGGGTGATATAGTTTGGCTGTGTCCCCACCCAAAGCTCATTTTGAATTGTATCTCCCATAATTCCCATTGTTGTGGGAGGGACCTGGTGGGAGATAATTGAATTATGGGGGCGGTTTCCTCCATATTGTTCTTGTGGTAGTGAGTAAGTCTCATGAGATCTGATGGTTTTGTAAGGAGAAACCCCTTTCGCTTGGCTCTCTCTGTTTGCCTGCCACCATCCATGTAAGATGTGACTTGTTCCTCCCTGCTCTCCACCATGATCGTGAGGCTTCCCCAGCCACGTGGAACGGTAAGTCTAATTACCCCTCTTTCTTTTGTAAATTGCCCAGTCTCGGGTATGTCTTTATCCGCAGCATGAAAATGGACTAATACGTTGGGTAATGGGCATATTTAGCTGGTGAATATCCCGGCCATCATAAAGCCAATCCCACATGGCTTGCATATGAAGCACATCAGCTGCTTTATCTGGGGTGCTCCACTTGGCATTTTTTAGGCAGGGCTGGGCAGTCCCCTTCTCAGGATAAACAGACCTTGTAGTGGTGTTTACCCAGTCCACCAGGCTGGCCATTTCCTCAGGAAAAACTTCCTGTGCATCTGGGTCCCATACACTCATCTGCAAGTGTTTAATAGTGAGTGAGCTGCAGGCCCTGCACCAACCCAAACATGCTGTTTCCTTCTGTGGCATTTAAAAATTAAACATATCGGCTGGGCAGAGTGGATCACGCCTGTAATCCCAGCACTTTGGGAGGCCGAGGCCGGGGATCACTTGAGGTCAGGAGTTTGAGACCAGCCTGGTCAACATGGTGAGAGCCTGTCTCCACTAAAAATACAAAAATTAGGTAGACGTGATGGCACACGTCTGTAATCCCTGCTACTGGGGAGGCTGAGGCAGGAGAATCGCTTGAACCTGGAAGGCAGAGGCTGCAGTAGATCGCGCCATTGCACTCCAGCCTGGGTGACAGAGCAAGACTCTGTCTCAAAAGAAAAAAAGAAAAAGAAAAGAAAAGAACAAAAAGTAAACAGAAGATTTAAAGTAGGCAGAAAAGAAAATAGCAAAATTAGAGGACTTAGGAACTGAATGGTTGCAGGTTGACCTTTGGGCTGGAATTTTCTCTGATGTAATGTGTGCAGCAGTTTAAAGTGTGAACAAGCACAGACATAATATGTAACAAGGAAGCTTCTTGTTTCACCTGGCATGCCCTCAAGCTTTTCCCACTTACACAAATACTTGCAAGTAGAGGAACCATAGAACCAAAAGGGGTGCCCAAATGGGGGTCGCTCTCTCCGCCTTTCCTCATTCTTACATGCTATGTCTCCCACTTTTTTAAAAAATAAGGAACTAAACTGTGGCCTGGGTTTTAGTAGGGTGGATTGAAGTGTGCTGGCTGTGAGAGGGACTACACTGTGTGTCACCACTGAGTCATTCTACCCTTTTACGTGTCTCAGTTCCTCTCTCCAGAGGTCTAGACCTCTGACAGGGCTCAACATAACAAGTGATCAGCTCTTACACCTGTCTCCTGGATGAGCCTCTTAAAATTAATTTTGTTGTGTGGTTCCCTGTAGGGCCACTGCACATCATGGCAGGAGTCAATCCCCCAGACACTCTCACTCAACCCCTGCCACCCAGGGGTGTTTTTTGGCTAGGAGGAGCAAAACTCCCTTTCTTTTACAAGCTGAGGAGGTCAGCCTCTCATTTGGCAATTCAAAATTGTGCCACAAAAGTGGCAGTTCAGTCTCTCACGCAAACGTACTCACAGGCCAATCGAGATTAATTTGGTGGAAAAAGGGCAGTGGAGAAGACCATTCAGAATGCACCACCAAACCTAAAGTAGGATCCTATACAACAACTTCCTAGGAGAAAAATAAAAAGGAGATAGAAAAACAGCTCAGAATGAACCAAGGACCATCAGCCAAATGGAAGGTCAAGAGCTGCAGAGGACTCACCGGTTCCACTGGAGGAGAAACCTAAAGCCAGGGAGGGCTTCCAATGGCCCCGCTGGTACCTTAGCTCCAGGTTCGGGCAACTGCGTCAAGGATTCTGAGTCTTTTCTGAGGCCCCACGTGTAGGGCACCAATTATTGTCCATGAAAAGAGTCAAACTCTGTAAAATATTTGAAAAGAGTTATTCATTTAACCAATGGCTCACGACACAGCTCCAAGGAGGTCCTGAGAACAAGTGCCCAAGGTGGTTGGGTGACAGCTTGGCTTTATACAGTTTACGGGGACAGGAGACATCAATCAACACATGTCAGATGTACATTGGCTTAGTCCAGAAAGGTGGGATTCCATTCAAAGTGGGGGACTTCCAGGTCGTAGGTGGATTCCAAGATTTTCTGATTCAAGACCTGTAATGAATAGAAAGGAAGTGTCTGGGCGCGGATAAGGGCTTGAGGAGACCAAAGTTTTTATTATGCACATGTAGCCCGCAGGTAGCAGGCTTCAGAGAAATCACATAGTAAATGTTTCTTATTAGACTTAAAATGGTGCCAGACTCTTGCTTAACCTTTCCTGGATCAGAAAAAATAATAATTTTACAGCTGAGAATTCCAACAGACACCACTTAATCCAGGTGATCAAATTTAACACCACCAGGACAGGACATAAAGACATCATGCACTCCGTAACATGACACACTGAAAACTTACATCAATTCTGATGATTTTTTTTGCCAAAAATGCATAACCTCAGTCTAATCATGAGAAAACACTGGACAAAACCAAACTGAAGGCTGGGCACAGTGGCTCATGCCTGTAATCCCAGCACTTTGGGAGGCTGAGGCGGGTGGATCACCTGACGTCAGGAGTTTGAGACCAGTCTGGCCAACAAGGTGAAACCCTGTCTCTACTAAAAATACAAAAACTAGCCGGGCGTGGTGGCGGGCACCTCTACTCCCAGCAATTGTGGAGGCTGAGGCATGAGAATTGCTTGAACCTGGGAGGCAGAGGTTGCAGTGAGCCAAGATCGCGCCACTGCACTCCAGCCTGAGGGATAGAGGGAGACTCTGTCTCAAAAAAACAAACAAACAAAAAACTGAAGAACAATCTATAAAATAATTGACCATTACTTAGATTAGATAGTGGAACAGAATCATATCAAATGTATCCATTTATTTTCAACATTTTGTTTGTTTTTAATTAAGCTGCCTCCTACACTACTGTATGTCTGGATTTTATGTTTATTTTCCCATTCAGAAAGCCTATCTTTTTTTAAAGGAATCTTAATCCATCCCTGTTTATTATGATCATGGTTATATTTGGATTGAGTCCTGCAGTTTCACTTTATATTATTTTTCCTTTTTTACATATATCAGATTTTCTACTTCTTCCCTGTAATTCTTTCCCACCCACCTCTGATGGCATGAGTCAGGTTTTCTTCAATCCCCGCATTTCCCATTAAGGCTCTGAAACTTGTACAAATCTTTTCTAGTTTTCTGGTGGTAACCACCTTTCAACTGTCAGCACACGTATTTAAGCTTATATTTTCTATCAAATATAAAGATAGTCATCATCTATGTCTTCTTCCCAGACGAAACAAAAACATGAAC
>NW_026652282.1:872750-891589 GCF_009828535.3 Hylobates moloch
CTGTGTCCCTAAAGTTCATATGAGGAAACCTAATACTCAAGGTGATAGTATTAAGAGGTGGAACCCTTGGAAAGTGATGAGGTCAAGAGAATGGAGGCTCCGTGGATGGGATGAGTGCTCTTATCAAAGGGATCCCAGAGAGTTCCTTTTGTTCCTTCTACCATGCAAGGACACAGCAAGAAGGTGCCATCTATGAACCAGGAACTGGGTTCTTACCAGACACTGAATCTTCTATGTCTTGATGTTGGACATCCAGCTTCCAGAACTGTGAGCAATAAACATCTGGTGTTCAAAAGCCACCCAGTCTAAACTATTTTGTTACAGCAACACACAAAAAGACAGTGGCCCCTGAAATCTCCTCTCATCACAAGGAGCCTCCTTCACTTCACCCACAAAGGAGGCAAGATCTGAGGTCATCAGGCTCCCAACCAAGGGACTGAGTGTTCTGATCTATGTTTTAATTTTTCAATCAGGCACATCATTTCCAGCTGGGACTCTGGGTATAGCACAGGGAGAAATAAAGCATGAACCATCATTACAAGCTCAGGGAGGGAGGGAGATCTCGCAAATCGAAGAGCTGGAAAATCATCGAGCCAGCCCAACTGTTGGGAGATTGGGGGTTCTTTGTGCATGGAGCAGAAAGAATTTCCTGCACGGGGTGGCAGCTTGGGCCAGGACTTCTTGGCATTGAGGATTTACAGAGCTGTTCTGTAGCTAAACCGACTTTCATTCCAAGCACTTCTACAGAGAATGAAATCAAACAGTGGTGATGATAGGATCCCCAGGCCCAGCCAGTGATCTGCTTAATTACTGACCAGGGAAGCTATGCTATCTGGGGTACATACCTGGGGTTCGTTGTTGCACGCTGAGAAAGAATTCAGGACACAGACACATGTGGTTGGGTTAAGGAGTTGAAAGTTTAATAGACAGAAGAAAGGAGAGAGGAGAGCAGCTCCTTGCAAGAGAGAGAGGGAGAGAGAGAAAGAGAGAGAGAGAGAGAAAGAGAAACGTCTGAAAAAGTCAGGAGGTTGTGGACGGCAGCAGCTTTTATAGGCAGGCTGGAGGAGGCGGTGTCTGATTTACATCGGGCTTACAGATTGGTTCGATCAGGTATGACTTCAACATAGTGTGTGGGGAAGGCTGGTGGCCCCACCCTAATCTTGTTATGTAAATGGGCTTTCCAGTTGGTCAGTGCCATCTTGTCTGCTTCTTACTGTACATGGGGCTGACAAAGAGGAGGGAAGATGAAGCTGCCATCTGGAACGTGTCTAGGCCCTAGTTCCTGCTGGTATTCACCCATGCAAGCTCCTAGCTGGCTTGTCTGTGTCTGCAGCTTAACTTTACAGGCTGCTCTTTGTTAGAAAATGATTTGGGGCTGCTTTTCATTAAAAAGAAAAGCCTTACCAAGGACTCCCATACCCTTGCTATGTGCCTAAGTAATTAAGTAATTCCTTCTTAACTCCTATATCAACTGGAGTTTTTGCTTTTTTTTCTTTAAACAGGGTTTCATTTTGTTACCCAGGCTGAACTGCAGTGGTGAAATCATAGCTCACTACAGCCTCAACCTCTTGGGCTCAAGCGATCCTCCTGCCTCAGCCTCCTGTGTAGCTAGGACCACAGGTGTGTGCCACCACACCTGGCTAATTTTTTAACATTTTTTGTAGAGATGGGGTCTCACTATGTTGCCCAGGCTGGTCTTCAACTCCTGGCCTCAAGTGCTTCTCCCACCTCAGCCTCCCAAAGAGCTGGGATTATGGGCATGAGCCACTGCACCTAGCCAAGACTGGAGTTTTATGACTCAAATCAGCTTCCCCCAAAATTTGGACACTGGGCTTTTTAAAGTATAATTTGGCCGGTAGGAGACCCGGGCATGGGGAGTGCTGAGTGGTTGGTTGGAGGTGGAGTGACAGAGGATGGACATGGGTTCTTCTTCTTGTCTTCTGTTCCTGTGTGGGACGGCAGAGCTGGCTGAGCCGCATTACCAGTCTGGGTGGCGCTGGCTGGTGCATCTCAATGAAGGGTTTAAAAAATAGCTCAACTTCAACCTTAGGTTTTACAACAGTGACGCCATCCCTAGGAGCAACTGAAGAGGTTTGGAATCTTGTGGCCTCCGGCTGCATGGCTCCTAACCTGTTAATATAATTTCTAATCTTGTGACTAATTTGTTAGTCTTTCAAAGACAGTCTGATCCCCGGGGAAGAAGGGAGTTTGTTTCAGAAAAGGGCTGTTATCTTTGTTTGAATTAAGTTAGGCTGTAAATTCCTCCTCTGGTTATCTGAGTCTGTGTTCAGGAATGAACAAGGGCAGTTTGAAGGCTGCAGGCAGGATGCAGTCGGTTAGGTCAGATCTCTTTCACTGGCGTAATTTTCTCGCTGTTATAATTTTTGCAAAGGTGGTTTCGATTTAACTGAAAATGTGAGGCAAAGACCAAATTTAATATTTTTACAGAAAGCCACTGGGAGTAGTTTTTTATTATTTTATTATTTATTTATTTAGAGACAGAGTCTCACTCTGTTGCCCAGGCTGGAGTGCAGTGGTGCAGTCATAGCTCACTGCAGCCTCAAACTCCTGGGCTCAAGCGATCCTCCCACCTCAGCCTCCCGAGGAGCTGGGGCTACAGGCAGACACCATCACACCCAGCTACATTTTTACAAAATGTCTTGTAGAGATGGGGTCTCACTGTTGTAACTGCCCAATGGGTTTACCTTGACCCCTGCCTAGATAGGGTTGATTTATCAAGACGGAGGAATTGTAACGGAGAAAGAGTAATTCATGCAGAGCCAGCTGTGCCAGAGACCAGAGTTTTATTATTATTCAAATCAGTCTCTCCAGGCATTCAGGGTCCAGAGTTTTTAAGGATAATTTGGCGGGTAGGGGCTTGGGAAGTGGGGAGTGCTGATTGGTCAGGTTGCAGATGGAACCACAGGGGGTTGAAGTGAGGTTTTCTTGCAGTTTTCTGTTCCTGGGTGGACGGCAGAACTGGTTGAGCCAGATTACTGGGCTGGGTGGTGTCAGCTGATCCATCCAGTTCAGGGTCTGCAAAATATCTCAAACACTGGGCTTACGTTTTACCACAGTGATGTTACCCCCAGGAGTAATTTGCAGAGGTTCAGACTCTTGAGCCAGAGGCTGCACGACCCCAAACCATAATTCTTCTTTCCTTTCCTTTTCTTTTCTTTTCTTTTTTTTTTTTTTCCGAGACAGAGTGTCACTCTGTTGCCCAGGCTGGAGTGCAGTGGCATGATCTCGGCTCACTGCATCCTCCGCCTCCCTGGTTCAAGCAATTCTCCTGCCTCAGCCTCCCCAGTAGCTGGGACTACAGGCACCTGCCACCATGCCAGGCTAATTTTTGTATTTTTACTGGAGACGGGGTTTCACCATATTGTTCAGGCTGGTCTCGAGCTCCTGACCTCAGGCGATCCACCCTCATCGGCCTCCCAAAGTGCTGGGATTATAGGCGTGAGCCACCGCACCCAGCCCTAAACTATAATTTCTAATCTTGTAGCTAATTTGTTAGTCCCACAAAGTCCAACTTGTCCCCAGGCAAGAAGGAGGTGTTTTCAGGAAAAGGCTATGATCAGTTTTGTTTCAGAGTCAAACCATGAACTGAATTCCTTCCCCAAGTTAGTCTGGCCCTATACCCGGGAATGAACAAGGACAGCTTAAGGGTTAGAAGCAAGATGGAGTCAGTTAGGTCTGGCCTCTTTCACTGTCATCATTTCCTCAGTTACAATTTCTGCAAAGGTGGTTTCGCCATGTTGCCCAGGCTGGTCTTGAACTGGGCTCAAGCTATCCTCCTACCTTGGCCTCCATAAATGCTGGGATTACAGGCCTGCACCACCACATCCGGCCCACCTTGGGGTGTGTTATATAAAGCGAGCCGTCCCCACACCCCTACAGCCTACGAATGAGCCTTTTCACCCCATGCACGATTCTCTGAAAATTCTCTCTGTAAGGAGCTATTCAGGACAGACTTTAACCAGGCTGGGTGCAGTGGCTCACGCCTGTAATCCCAGCACTTTTGGAGGCTGAGGCGGGTGGATCACGAGGTCAGAAGATTGAGACCAGCTTGGCTAACACGGTGAAACCCTCTCTCTACTAAAAATACAAAAAATTAGCCGGGCTTGGTGGCACACACCTGTAGTTCCAGCTACTTGGGAGGCCGAGGCAGGAGAATTGCTTGAACCCAAGAGGCGGAGGTTGCAGTGAGCTGAGATTGCGCCACTGCACTCCAGCCTGGGCGACAGAGCGAGACTCTGTTCCCAAAAAAAAAAAAAAAAAAAAAAGACTTTAATCAATGGTGAAAACAAATGAGAAAAGGCCTTGTGAGAAAAGTGCTTCATCAGGAATGTCTAAGCTAATCTCACATGAAACACATCTCGATACTTCCACATATAAATGCAGGTAATAACGTTCACCCACCTCAGAAGAGAGTGTTGAGGTTGAGGCTTTACGATATACGGCTTGTAAGATGCATTTAGACCCAAAGGTGGAAGCTGTACTGTAAAGTCTGCAGTCATATTTCAAATGCTGAAATTCACCCTGTTATAATTCTCTTCCCTCTTCACTTCCTTTTAAGCCCAACTGTAGCTCTTAGTTAACTTTTCCAAAAAAAATTATCTTGATGGAAAGCATATTCAATTTTATAGAATTTCCTTCATTCCATATGTATGAGTGTCAGTTGAAAGGCTGAGATAAATTATTCCTTTCTTAAGTAACTATGTAATAGCTGTCATGGTAGGTTATGTTTAATATAAAAATAATTGGTAGACTAGAGCAGTGTCCAGCCTCGGCACTTAATAGATATTTAATTATAATAATGACAAGAGCAACTAAGGACTATGACAGGATCTTGGAATTGTAGAGTCAGTGTCTGCAAATGCAGGAGCTGGAGAATCAACTTGTTGTAAGTAAGTAAAATACGTTGTTTCCTGTAATTGTAGTTGGGCATACTTAAAATTTTAGGTAAGCAATGGGGTTGAGAGTGAAGAGTTGAGTAGTTGTTTTATCTAGTTTTTTTTTTTTTTTTAGCATGTTTCTAGATTTTTATCTAAATGGGCTAATACAATACATACTGTTCTGTGTGGCTTCTCATGACATCCATGAATATTTTGCCTATATCAATAGTTGATTCCTAGTTATTGTCGAGTTGACTTCCATTGGATTCTGGCTGTTCCGGAGTGGATTTTCCACTCACCTGTGAGTGGATGAACACTTTGGGTGTCAAATAATATTTTCTGTAGTGGATTTTATAGCCATCGGTGGCATTCCTATTTAAGACTAGTGATGCTAATTTCAGAAAGAGAAGAGAACCAAATAGACATATCCAAGACTACAGAGGTAGATTGTTTTGTGGTTGAATTAGGAAGTCTACACAAGTAAGTGTGAATACCCAAAGGCTTATATTTTATTTTTAATTCTCTAAGAGGGTATTTGTTATAATATCTGAAGGGGATTATGCATCTCATAGCATTGCAATGAATAAATGAATATTGTATTTTCTTCACTTTTTAAAAAATCCAATGTTGACTTACATTGTATAATATAAAAATTTTTGCCACTTTATAGAGCAGACTTTCCTATGTTACATTTACTTTCATCCTGGGTATATTTTATTTTACCTTATTTTTTATTGGTAGTGTCTTTCTGAGTAAAAAACAAATAATGAGTTGGTAAGATGTATCTCACTCAATGTAAGAACCTAATGGTTAGAAAAGAAAAAGAAAGGTTTTTAGTTACTTATAGTTTTTCTATACTGCTGAGTATTTTTCTTTCTACTTTATAATCATAACATTCCAAGAATTATTGAATATCAGACCATTTGCGGGAAGTTTGGGAATGTGTGTAAATTTCTTTAGAAATCTTTAAAAATTACTTCTATGTGTAGGTGAGAAATCGCATAAGAAAGCAGAATTCTAGTAACAAGTTTCTTCCAGCAGTGAATGAGTAAAATAAAACACATAAGGCACTGCTAAGTTTTAATTATTAAACTATTTTAATTAAAGAATAAGATACTATCAGCTAAGGATAGCATAGCTTATATTCCAAATCAATAACTCTTTGAATGAGAAAGCCAGAATTTTGATTCATTAATATACAATGCAGCATTTGGTGTCATCCAAGAAGATACTTTTCATAAGTTCCCCCTATTCTAGTTGCAAGTACTGTTTGGTGTCTTTATTCTTTTCTTTGAGAGAGGGTCTCACTCTGTCGTCCAGCCTGGAGTGCACCAGTGTGACTGTAGCTTTCTGTAGCCTCGACCTCTGGGGCTCAAATGATCCTCCTGCCTCAGCCTCCCAAGTAGCTGAGACTACAGGTGCACACCACCATGCCTGGCTATTTTTATTTTATTTTGTTTTATTTCTTAGTAGAGGCAAGGTGTCCCTATGTTGCTTAGTCTGGTCTCAAGCTCCTGGGCTCAAGCGATCCTCCTGCCTAGGCCTTCCAAAGTGCTAAGAATACAGGTGTGAGCCACCATGCTGGCCCTCTTATTCTAGTTTTATCATAACTAGTTCTAGTTTATAAATTCCCATTATTTTAGCTTTGTTTCACTGTGAGGAGGCGTCATTCTGTCCCCTTGGAAACCCTTGGCCATGTCTGGGGACATTTTTGTTGTCACATTGGTGGGGCATGGGTGGTCCTGGAACCTGGTGAATGAAGCCCAGGGACGCTGCTCAACACCCTACAGTGCCCAGGACTGCCTGTGTCCTCCAGAAAAAAAAAACAAGCTCTTTGCTTCCATTCCCTATACCCCTGAAAAACACGCAGTCCCACACGGAACCCACAGTGAATTTTCACCAAGCATGTGGCCACCAAGTCATCCAGCTCCAAATGTCAGCTGGACCAACGTAGAAAAAGCCTGGTCCAGTGCATTTTACCCAGCTCTTCAAAGCCCCTCTCACCCTTGTGTCTCCCCTGTCCGTGTGGAGCTTTACTTCTGTATAGATCCTCAGGAATCGCCTCTGCTCTTGCTGCCTTTATAGACTCCTTCTGTAGGTTTGTGTTCTGAGCCAAGAAAGGAAGAAGAAATTCCAATGAAAAGTGTGATAAATTACATTTCTCCACATTAAAGTACCAACTGCTGAATCCTGATGAATTTTGCCTGGGTTGTGATTATGTCTTAGACCTTCTTGTCTAACCTCTATTATCATCAAGATGACTTGGTGAAAATTCACTGCAGGTTTCGTTCAGGACAGCACATTTTGCAGGTGTATAGAGAATGGAAGAAAAGAGCTGATTTTTTTTATCTGGAGAACACAGGCACTTTCAAGAGTAGCTTCAGTGCCTATAATATTTTTGTTAATGAATGTTAATGGAGTATTTTAATGAATGCAGAGGCTGCTTTGGATTTTATTAGTTGACCTTAAACAGCACTTTGGTCATGCAGCCCAATTTACCTACATAGACTTGGGAGTACTGATGTTATTACCATCCTTCATCATGGAGAACAGAAAGGTTAAGAAATGTCTGGGTAGTGTTGCTGTTTCGTGAGATGAAAGGTCTCATAAAAGTAATTATTGTTTTGGTTTCACCTGAGGTTGGGAAATGCCTTGTAGAATTATACAGTTCTACCATCAAAGTGACCTAGGAAACCAAAGTGACTGAGGGCATTCCTCTTGTTATTTTAATTTCAAAAATTTTACATCTTAGGCTGGATGTGGTGGCTCATGTTTCTATTTCTATAGAAATAGAAACCCCATTTCTATTTCTATAGAAATAGAAACCCCATTTCTATTTCTATAGAAATAGAAACCCCATTTCTATTATGAAAAAACAATAATAATAAATTACTAAATAAAATAAAAATAAAAAATAAAATAGAGAGATTAGATAATTTACTGAGTATTTCAAAATAGCTAGAAGAAAGAATTGTAATGTTTCCAATACAAAGAAAAGATAAATGAGGTGATAAATATCCTGATTTCTCTGATTGGATTATTACACATTGTATACAGGTATAAAAATATCACATGTACCCCAAAAATATGTTTAAATATGATTTATCAATTAAGATGTAATTTTTTTGGGGGGGATGGTGTCTCACTCTTTCACTCAGGCTGGAGTGCAGTGGCGCAATCTTGGCTCACTGCAGCCTCCACCTCCCAGGTTCAAGCGATTCTCCTGCCTCAGCCTCCCCAGTAGCTGGGACTACAGGTGTGCATCACCATGTCCAGATAATTTTTGTATTTTTAGTAGAGACGGGTTTGCACCATGTTGGCCAGGCTGGTCTAGAACTCCTGACCTCAGGTGATCCACCCGCCTCTGCCTCCCAAAGTGCTGGGATTATAGGTGTTAGCCACCATGCCTGGCTTATTTTTAGTTTAATAAAATAAATAGAGAGAAGGTCTCACTAAGTTGTCCAGGCTGGTCCTGAACTCCTGAGCTCAAGAGATCCTCCCACCTCGGCCTCCCTAAGTGCTAGGATTACAAGTGTGAACCACCACACCTGGCCCCAGTCTCCCTATTTTAAAGGAAACGGCATTCCAGATTCAGTACGAAGACTTGCAAAAGCCACATAGTGAATTAATGTGAAATAGGCATCATCTCTGGTTTTTTTTTAAGTTAAATTTTAAACAACTATTATAGATAAAGCTCAACTTGGCCAAAACCTGTCTTCACCACTGTGGCTCCTGACTTTACCTGGGGGTTACAATTCCTATGAGTCTTTTCCTTCCAGATATCTGCCCCACCTTTATAAACATTCATGAAAAGGGAAATCTTATGTGTGAATGCATTAAATAAAAGGTATCATACTGTATATATTTTCAGAAAACTTATTTAAATTAAAAAGATACTGTACTATGTATCTTGGAAATCTACTGCTGTTACTAGACATAGAACTATCTTACTCTTGATCTGATGCATGGAATCTCATAGTAGGAATATATACCAATGTATTTAGCCAATCTACTTCAAAGAGTGGAGATTTCAGTTGGTTTCAATATGACTCCACTTAAAGACAATGTTGGATTAAACATCCTTCCTCCATCCTGGCTCCCTGGACTGAGTGTGGGGCTAGAAGCACAAGTGCTTTGCTAAACTTTAGGCTCACTTTTAAATCTTTATATTTAGTGGCAGCTGAGGAACACCAATACTTTCAGTGGGACTATGAAGGTGACTTTCTGTGAATTCTTCTTATAACATATATTTTCACACTTTTAAAGTTTTTGGTGTTTTGATAGTGAGCCATTCTATCTCATTATCCTTAAAATTTATTTTTCTAGTTGATGGGAAAGTTAAAAATATTTTATGTGCCTATTGATAATTTGTAATTTTGGGGGTGTCTTTTCTAATTTATTTATAGAAAATATGGCCAGGTGGAGTGGCTCATGCCTGTAATCCTAGTTCTTCTGTTCCTGGACCAAACCGAGGGTTTGGCTGCTATTTCTTGTGGCCCAATAATGAGATGCAGATGAACTGGGAGAGAAGGGAGTTTTTATTTCTGTAACCAGGTACAGGGGAGAAGGCCTAGAAATTATTGCTAGACCAACTCAAAGTTACAAAGTTTTCTAGAGCTTATATACCTTCTAAGCAATGTGTCTATCAGTAAGTGTGCATTCATGTAAAGATAAGTGATTAACTTCTTCTCATCTATAACTAAGTTCGGAGTCCTGGAGACCTTCCTCCAGAGCCTCAGTAAATTTATTGAATCTAAATGGGTCCAGATGCTGGGGTGATTACCCTTATCTTCTCTCTCACTAAATCATGGAGATTTGAGGAGTTCTTTTAGATCCCCTATAAACTTGTTTGTGGAGGTCTGGGGAGTTTCTTCAGACCCCCAATAAGACTTGTTTAATCCTAAACAGGTCCTGTTAGGAATGCCTTCATTGTCTTGTCATGCTTCAAGGCCCAGGAGAGGACTGGGCAGAACTCTTGGTGGGCTTTTGTGACATTCCAGCCTTTGTATAAGGGCACTGGCTCTCCCAGCTTTAAATACTTAACTTCACCACTCAGTCAGTGCTGAAACAGATGTCATGGAGGCCTGCGTTAGTGAGACCTGGCCTGCCACACTTTGAGAGGTCGACGTGGGAGGATCACTTAAGGCCTTAAGGAGTTTAAAACTAGCCTGCAAAACATAGTGAGACCCTATCTCTACAAATAGTAAAAAATTTGCCAGGCATGGTGCACACTTCTAGTCCCGGCTACTCAGGAGGCTGAGGTAGAAAAATTGCTTCAGCCTATAGCTCACTGTGCTCCAGCCTAGGTGACAGGGCAAGACTCTGTCTCAAAAAAAAAAAAAAAAAGAAATGTTACAGATATTTTTTCCTTCCCTGTAACTCCTTTTTGCTTTGTTGATGGTCTATAAAACTGTTTTCAGTTATTCATATTAGTTTCTTGTGGCTGCTGTAACAAAATACCACAAACTGGGTGACTTAAAATGACAGTTATTCTCTCCTGGTACTGGAGACCAGAAGTCTGAGATCCAGGTGTGGGCAGGGCTGTTTCCTCCTGAGGCCTCTCTCCTTGGCTTGGAGATGCTGTCTTCTCCCTGTGTCCTCACATGGCCGTCCCTGTGTGTGTCTGTGTCCTCATCTTCTCCCTTTATAAGGACACCAGTCAGATTGGATTAGGGCCAGCCCTGGTGATTTCATTTTACCTTAATTATCTGTTTAAAGGCCCTGTCTTTAAATACAGTCACATCCTGGGGGACTAGGAGCTAGGATTTCAACATATAACTTTTTGGCAGACACAATTCAGCGTATAAGAGATTCCACTCCTTATTTAATCAGAGGAATTTAAAGATAGCTACTTTAAAGTCCTGTCCTGGTCGGGCACAGTAGCTCACACCTGTAATCCCATCACTTTGGGAGGCCGAGGCAGGCAGATGGCTTGGGTTCAGGAGTTCTAGATCAGCCTGGGCTACATGGTAAGACCCCATCTCTACAAAAAATACAAAAATTAGCTTAGTGTGGTGGCTTGTGCCAGTGGTTCCAGCGACTCGGGAAGCTGAGGCAGGAGGATGGCTTGAGCCCAGGAGGCAGAGGTTGCAGTAAGCCAAGACCCCATCACTTCACACTCCAGCCTGGGTGACAGAGTGAGACCCTGTGACAAAAAAAGAAAAAAAAGAAAGGCAGGAAGACAGGAAGGAAGGGAGGGAGAGGACAGAGAGAGGAGAGAGAAAAAGAAGAAAGAAAGAAGGAAAGAAAGAAAGAAAGAAAGAGAAAGAATCCACTGCACTCCAGCTTGGGAGACAGAGCCAGACTGTCTCAAGAAAAAAGAAACAAAAAAACACAAAACACAACAACAACAAAAGACAGATGACTCAGAATAAGATTCTTTCTTTCTTTCTTTCTTTCTCTCCTTCCTTCCTTCTTTCCTTCCTTCCTTCCTTTCTTCCTTCCTTCACCTTCGTTCCTCCCTCCCTCCCTTCCTCCCTCCCTCATTTCCTTCCTTCCCTCCTTTCCTCCTTCCTTCCTTCTTTCCTTTCTTCCTTCCTTCCTTCCTTCCTTCTTTTCTTTCTTTTTTCTCACAGGATCTCACTCTGTCACCCAGGCTGGAGTGCAGTTGTAGGATCTTGGCTTACTGCAACCTCCATCTTGTGGGCTTAAGCAATTCTCCTGCCTCAGCCTCCCGAGTAGCTGGGATTACAGGCGTGTGCCACCACATCGAGCTTTTTTTTTTTTTTTTTGAGTAGAGACGGGGTTTCACCATGTTGGCCAGGCTGGTCTTGAACTTGTGGGCTCAAGCAGTCCTCCTGCCTTGGTCTCCCAAAGTGCTGTGATTACAGGTGTAAGCCACCGCACCCAGCTGCTGAGTCATCTGTTAATTCACTGGACTTGTGCACAAATAATTTCCCTCATTCATTGCTGTTGGCTGACCCCAACTGTGTGGTGACTCCATAACAGGCCATCATTAACCATCATCAAATTCCCTGTGTCCTGGCTGGTGACATCTCACTCCAGTCTTACAGGTGTTTCTCTGGCACCCTCAGATGCTTCCAGCATTGACATTGCTAGCTGGCTGTGGGTTCCCATCTGTCTTCCTTCTTTTCTAGAGCATGACTTTAAAAAAGCAAAACAAAACAAAAACAAAAACAAAAAAACCATATCTTTCTTGTTTTTAAAGCATGACTGCGCTCTTGCAATCTTTGTCTAATTCTGTGACTTTGGCCCAGCTGTGTTCAAAGTCCACCATTCTGAAATGGAACCCAGAATTTGGTTTTGTGATCTTTGATCTTTGCTCTTCTCCCTTTTCCCACTATAGTGTTTCCTTCTGTTTTTTTTTTTTTTTCCACTTAAGAGTCTCAATCAAGTTGATGATGTGTAGACAGTGCTCAGTGACCATTTATTTTATTTTTTAGTATAAAGTAAAGAGCTACAAGTGCAGCTATGTTGCGTGGATAGATTGCACAGTGGGGAAGACCAGGTTTTCAGTGAATACATCACGAATAGTGTACATTGTACTCACTGAGTAATTTCTCATTCCTCATCGCCTTCCCACCCTTCTGAGTCTCCAGTGTCTATTATTCCACTCTCTATGTCCATGTGGACTCTGTGTTTAGCTCCCACTTATAAGTGAACATGCAGCATTTGACTTTCTGTGTCTGAGTTATTTCACTTAAGATAATGCCCTCCAGCTCCATCCATGTTGCTGCTAAAGACTTGATTTTATCCATTTTTTATGGCTGAGTGCATGTGTGAGTGTATTATGTAAATTGGATATACATAGATATATATATATCTCACATTTATTTAAAAACACACAGAATGGCCAGATATAGATATATGTATCTCAGATTTCTTACATATATAAATATGTGTGTGTGTGTATAATCTCTCATTTTCTTTTAACTTTTTTATTTTAAGTTCTGGGGTACATGTGCAGGATGTGCAGGTTTGTTACACAGGTAAAAGTGTGCCATGGTGGTTTGCTGCACCTGTCAACCCACCACCTAGGTATTAAGCCCAGCATACGTTAGCTATTTATCCTAATGCTCTCCCTCCCCCTACTCTTACCCCCTAACAGGCCCCAGTGTGTGATGTTCCCCTCCCTGTGTCCATGTGTTCTCATTGTTCAGCTCCCACTTACAAGTGAGAACATGGGGTGTTTGGTTTTCTGTTCTTGCGTTAGTTTGCTGAAGATAATGGCTTCCAGCTCTATCCATGTCCCTGCAAAGGACATGATCTCTTTCCTTTTTACGGCTGCATAGTATTCCATGGTGTATAAGTACACACTTTTTAATCCAGTCTATCATTGATGGACATTTGGGTTGATTCCACATCTTTGCTATTTTAATCTCACATTACAGTCATGGCTACGATGAGCCATGATTGCACCACTGCACTCCAGCCTGGGCAGCAGAGTGAGACCCTGTCTCTAAATGAATAAATAAATAAATAAAAATAAACTTTATTCCTTGCTAGTTAGAGAGAACATTGCACTGGTGGCTAGGACCATTCATGGTGATTCTTACTAATCTTGTCCTGGAGAGATACTTATTAAAGGAGGGTGGAAATGGCTAAATATGGTGAATAAAAAGACAATATTCTCAATTCATCCATGTTTCTGTCTCTGTCTCACCTAACTATTGGGAAACTCTGGATTTTCTCGGTGTGAACTTTATGGGAATACTAAATAGTGTATTAGGCAGTGGAGTTACAGACATGAGAACCAGAGTGTGATATTTTTTAAATGTCACATTGTGGGCAAGTCTAATATAGAGGTATTAATTGGAAGTTGTGGGGTAGACAAAATGGACCACTACTCAATGGTTAGAATGCGGGCTTCACCAAATGCCCCAAGGTAGTTAGTCTCTAAGGATATTACATTTGAGAGCCATATTGGAGGGTTGAAGTTGAGAAGATGGCCTGGGGAATTGGCTAATTTACACACACACACACACACACACGCACACACAAACACACACACTCCTGAGAATCAGTCCTCATTTTGAATCCCAGCTCTTCAATTTACCAGCCTTGTGAAAGTCTTTTAAGCAATATGAAACCCAATTGCTTCTCCTAGAAAACGGGAGTCATCATTAACCCTTTGAGGCAAGTGGGGTGAGATATTTTGAGGATCAAACGGTAACAAGTGTGTGGAAATGCCTGGGGAATTATAAAGCTCTGCTAACAGTATGGGGGTGCTATTAATCTTTATTATATATTATTTGTCTTGTGGGGCGGTTTCTCAGCCTATAAAGCCTCACCAACTTGGAATCACTTGAGGATTCTAGGCAGGGAAACACCAGATTGTACCACTTGTTGCATTCTTGTAGAAAGATCTTAATTACAGCTGCTAAACATGTCTTCCTTCACCAAACAAGTCTGGCCGCCATGACTATCACAGGTCTATGGTGTTTCTGGTTGTGCATTTTAAGGTAGACACCACAGTTGATCCAGCATGTATAAAAACAAAGTGCTTTCCAGAATGGCACCACACATAAATTAGATCTGATACAAAGCAGTTATTGAATATATGCAAATTCATTGATTACTGTTTTATTTTACTGACACCAGAATAGTAGGTTTTTGTTGCTATACCAACATAATTTCTTGTAACTCTGCCATTAGAATTCCTGAGCTGCATAGGCCATGCATAGAATTTTGCCTTATTCTTTGTGAGCAAATATCACTTATTTGCAAATAGGTTTAAAAAATGTACTGGGCTAGCCAGGCACAGTGGCTCACACCTGTAATCATAGCACTTTGGGAGGCCAAGGTGTGTGGATCACTTGAGGACAGGGGTTCAAGACCAGCTTGGCCAACATGGTGAAACCCTGTCTCTACTAAAAATACAAAAAAGTAGCCAGGCATGGTGGTGCACACCTGTGGTCCCAGCTATTTGGGTGGCTGAAGCATGAGAATTGCTAGAATCTGGGAGGCGGAGGTTGCAGTGAGTCGAGTCACTGCACTACACCCTGGGCGATAGAAGAAGACTGTCTCAAAAAAAAAAAAAAAAAAAAGAATGTACTGGGTTTACTGGGTCACCATAAAACAATGTAGTTAAGCCTTTGGACCATTATCTGCCTAGCTATGAGGAAAACATTTGCTTTGCAGATGCTTTTATTTTATTCTTCTCTTCCTTAGATAATCTAAGAAGAAGCCATGAAACAATTGCTGTATGACTGGTGAGCTGGCAAATCCACGAACATTCATCACTCTCCATTTCTAGAGAGAAGGATTCTTTGTCAAGGTTTTCTCTATCCTGGAGGACTTGGGTTAAATATGTGCTTAAAATGTCCTTTATGATGGTGGATTATCAATTATTCCCCATATTTTATTCAAGCTGTGCTTTCTATATTTTGTCTTTTATTTATTTATGTAACTTTTTTCTTTTTTATAGAGATTGGGTCTCACTATGTTGCCCAGGCTGGTCTCAAACTCCTGGACTCAAGGGATCCTCCCATCTTGGCCTCCCTAAGTGCTGGAATTAGAGGCATGAGCTGCTATGCCCAGCCTGCTTTCTATATTTTGAAGCCATAACTAAATTCACACTGGTTTATGATGTTCATATCATCTTTGTGGATTTGTATTTTTATTATTCTATAATAGTCTTGCCATTCTATATTAATGATTTTTCAATTGTAATTTTCTTCTGGCTGATGGTGTTATTGCTACAAGTTTATTTTGATTACTACTTGGCTGGCCTGCTTAGATGTTTACATCGTTTTAGTTTCAAGTTTTATTTGTCATTAGGTTTTAGGTGTATCCTTTAAGAAAAAACATAGGACAGATTTTTAAAAATTAGTATGGGATTCTTTAATAGGCAGGTAAACCCACCCACATTTGTTATAAATATTAAGATAGTTGATCTTATTTCTGTCATCTTACATGCCATTTTATATTTTCAAGATTCTCCTGTGGTTTTCTTTTTTCCCCTCTTGCTTTTTACGGGCTGCATTAAGGGTTCTCTATCTCCTGGCTGATATGGTTTGGCTGTGACCCCACCCAAATCTCGGCTTGAATTGTAATAATCCCTGCATGTCAAGGGGGCAGCCCACTGGAGATAATTGAATCATGGCAGTGGTTTCCCCCACACTGTTCTCATGATAGTGAATGAGTCTCATGAGCTCTGATGGTTTTATAAATGGGAGTTCCCCTGCACAAGCTCTCTTGTCTGCCTCCATGTAAGATGTGCCTTTGCTTCTCCTTTGCTTTCCATCATGATTGTGAGGCCTCCCCAGCCATGTGGAACTGTGAGTCCATTAAACCTCTCTTTCCCTCATGCCTGTAATCCCAGCACTTTGGGAGGCTGAGGTGGGTGGATCACGAGGTCAGGAGATCGAGACCATCCTGGCTAACACGGTGAAACCCCATCTCTACTAAAAATACAAAAAATTAGCCGGGCATAGTGGTGGTTGCCTGTAGTCCCAGCTACTCGGGAAGCTGAGGCAGGAGAATGGTGTGAACCTGGGAGGTGGAGCTTGCAGTGAGCCAAGATCATGCCACTGCAGTCCAGCCTGGGCAACAGAGAGAGACTCTGTCTCAAAAAAAAAAAAAAATTGCCCAGTCTCAGATATGTCTTTATTAGCAGCATGAGAGCAGACTAATACATTGGCCCATCCTTCTCCCCTCAAGTGGCCTGGTAACTATACCTTATGTTTCCCTTAATCATATTAACATCATTATTAACTTACCAAAATATGATTGTTAATCTCTATTTCCAGCTTCCTTTTGAAGGAAAGGAAAGACTGGAGAACGTTTGAACACCACAGTCCTACCTCCCCTTCCTCCATGTAATTATTGCTTAGTGAATTATTTACTCCTTTCCAAAATAATAATTAATAATAGTTTCTGTCAATACATATTTAATGTTATCAACATTTTTTATCTCTTTTCAACATCTTTTCTTATGTCTACCCTTTTATTTTTATTTATTTATTTTTGAGATGGAGTCTTGCTCTGTCACCCAGGTTGCAGTACAGTTGTGTGATCTCAGCTCACTGCAACCTCCGCCTCCCAGGTTCAAGCGATTCTCTTGCTTCAGCCTCTCTAGTAGCTGGGATTACAGGCACATGCCACCATGCCTGGCTAATGTTTGTATTTTTAGTAGACACGGGGTTTCACTATGTTGGCCAGACTGGTCTCAAACATCCAACCTCAAGTGATCCACCTGCCTCAGCCTCCCAAAGTGTTGGAATTACAGGCATGAGACACTGCACTTGGCCTGTCTACTCTTTCTTTCTAAGTTTGCCTTTTGCTGAAAATATTCCTTAGTAGTTTTTTCATCAAGAGTTTTTGGGTTCATGTACAACCCAAATGCCTGTAATCCCTACTCATTCTTCAATGATGTATTAGAAGGGTTTGGAACTCTGAGTTCAGAGTGACTTTTGTCTCAGCACTCTGGAAGCAGTGGTCCCTGGTCATCAGGCATCCACTGTGGCTTTTGGGAAGTCTCTTGACATTCCAGTTCTCCTTCCGTTTTAGGTTATCTGTGGTTGTGTTTAAACCAAGGGCCTCTGTCCCCATCATTGCCCTTTACTGAGCTAGGTCTAACTGGAGATTTTTAATTTTTTAAACTGGGTTCAGTCTGAAAACTTATGTCTGTCTTCAATCCTGAAAAATTCTTAGCCAAGATATCTTTCAATGTATCATCTCCCTATCCTCATCCTTAAACCCTCTTAATGGTAGGCTGGGAGTTTTTGTCCAAAACCATAGAATGTACAACAGCAAGAGTGACCCTTAAATTAAACTATGGACTTTGGGAGATAATGATTTCTCAATGTAGGTTCATTGTGTCAGATAATGTACCGTCTTGTTGCTGGGTGTTGATAATGGAGGAAGCTATTACATATGTAGGGGCAGGGGGTATGTGGGAACTCGCTGTACCTATGCTCAATTTTTCTGTGAACCTAAAACTGCTCTAAAAGATAAGTCTATTTTAAAAAAAAGAGCTCGAGATTTAATAAGATTACTACTATTAATATTTAAGAAAGAAATAAGCCAGACACTGTGCCTCACACCTGTAATCCCAGCACTTTGGGAGGCTGAGGCGGGAGGATTACTTGAGCTCAGGAGTTCAAGACCAACCTGGCCAACATAGTGAGACCCCCATCTCAATTTGAAAAGTTTTTAAAATAAAAATATAAACATGAAATAGAAGGGAGATGGATGGATACAAAAGGATTTATGATATAATATTTGAGGTTGAATTAGGAGGACTTGGAATTGATTGAATGGAATTTGGAGTTGGGGAACCTGACTGAAGGGATATTGGTCTTCAATTCATAGTGATCATTTTTGATCAACAGCTGTTGTGAATGTTTCAAGATATTGTACAATTCAGCTGTTACAAGAGGGTTCTTTTACAATCTAAAATTTAAGCCAGGCGCGGCGGCTCACACCTATAATCCCAGCACTTTGGGAGGCCGAGGCAGGTGGATCACCTGAGGTCAAGAGTTTGAGACCAGCTTGGCCAACATGGCAAACCCCATCTCTACTAAAAATACAAAAATTAGCCAGGCATGGTGGTGCACACCTGTAGTCCCAGCTACTCAGGCGGCTGAGGTGGGAGGATCGCTTGAACCTGGGAGGCAGAGGGTGCAGTGAGCAGAGACTGCGCCATTGCACTCCAGCCTAGGTGACAGAGCGAGACTCCGTCTCAAAAAATAAATAAATAAATAAATAAATAAATAAATAAATAAATAAATAAAACTTAGTAGATCTATTCCAACATTGACCCATTAAAAAATAAAATAAAATTTAGTAAAATCTGCCTTTCACTGAACTAATCGACAAATTTAAAAAAATTTAGCAGAATCTCAAAAATGTTAAATTTTCTTTCATAGATTTTAAATAATTTCTAGATTGTTTTTGAAGTGGAATTTTTTCCACCTGATTTCTTCTTTTTTTTTTTTTCTTTTTTTTGAGATGGAGTCTTGCTGTTGCCTAGGCTGG
>NW_026652282.1:891642-906083 GCF_009828535.3 Hylobates moloch
CAGGGTCTCACTGTGTTAGCCAGGATGGTCTCGATCTCCTGACCTCGTGATCCGCCCACCTCGGCCTCCCAAAGTGCTGGGATTACAGGCATGAGCCACCGAGCCCGGCCTCCACCTGATTTCTTCTATGGACATATGTTCTTGATGAACCAAAGGAGAAAAGAGTTTCTATACACACATGTGTTCCATCCCAAAATATCAATGTTTCAGCATCTAGTTCTGGGCTTAGATCTAATAAGTTACTAGAGCTTCTGTTATCATTGCCCCCACCCCGCTCCATGTGGCTTAGAGAAAACCTTTGAGGTTATAAAATGTATTAAAAAGTACAACTGAACACTTGAAAGATCAAAACTGACTCGCTCTTAGTCTCTCATTTTCCATTTTGTTTACTTTTTTTTTTTTTGAGACGGAGTCTCACTCTTGCTACCCAGGCTGGAATGCAGTGGTGCGATTTCAGCTCACTGCAACCTCCGCCTCCTGGGTTCAAGTGATTCTCCTGCCTCAGCCTCTCAAGTAGCTGGGACCACAGGCGCGTGCCACCATTCCCCGTTAATTTTGTATTTTTAGTAGAGATGGGGTTTCACCATGTTGGTCAGGCTGGTCTCAAACTCCTGACCTCAGGTATTCCACCTGCCTGGAACTCTCAAAGCACTGGGATTACAGGCATGAGCCACTGTGCCCGGCCTTGGTTACATTTTTATGCAATAAAATAAACAAAAAAGTTTTTTTTGAGACAGGGTCTTGCTCTATTGTCTAAGCTGGAGTGCAGTGGTGCAATCATAGCTCACTGCAATCCTGACCTCTCAGGCTCAAGCAATCCTCTCATCTCAGCCTCCTGAATAGCTGGGACTACAGGAATGCATCACTATGCCCAGCTATTTTTGTATTGTTTGTAGAGATGGGGTTTCACCATGCTGCCCAGGCCAGTCTCAAACTTCTGGGCTCAAACGATCCACCTGCATTGGCCTTCCAAAGTGCTGGGATTACAGGCATGAGCCACAGCACCCAGCAAAATTAAATTTTTAGACCTTACCCTCAACCGTAACCACTGTTATAAATTTTAAGCCTCTGATGTCACTAAAACAATATCAAAAGATGTTATAAGAGTTAAGCCTCATTGTGCTTGCAAAATGAATTGGTAAAATATGATGCCATATTCGTATAGAACAATGGTCTCCAACATTTTTGGCACCAGGGGCCGGTTTTGTCAAAGACAGTTTTTCCACAGACAGGAAGGAGGTGCAGGATGGTTTCAGGATGATTCAAGCACATTACGTTTATTGTGCACTTTATTTTTATTATTATTATGCGATAATATATAATGAAATAACTGTACAACTCATCGTAGTGTATGATCAGTGGGTGCCCTGAGCTTGTTTTCCTGGGACTAGATGATCCCATCTGGGGGTGATGGAAGACAGAGACAGATCATCAGGCATTAGATTCTCATAAAGAGCACACAACCTAGATCCTTTGCATGCACAGTTCACAATAGAGTTCTCGCTCCTGTGAGCATCTAATGCTGCTACCAATCTGACAGGAGGTGGGGCTCAGGCAGTGATGCAAGCAATGGGGAGCGGCTGTCAATACAGATGAAGCTTCACTCATTTGCCCACCACTCACTTCCTGCTGTGTGGCCTGGTTCCTAACAGGCTACGGACCAGTACTGGTCCATGGCCAGGGGATTGGGGACCCCAGTATAGAACATTAGTTTTTGTTGTTGTTGTTATTGTTTAATCTAGTTTCTGAGTAAGACAACACAGGTACATTGTACAGTGAGAACTGATAACGAATATCACTGTTTCATATGTTAAGTTATCTAAAATGCAAATGTTAATTGATAGTACCTGGTTTTTTGCTTGCTTGTTTGTTTGCTTATTTCTAAAAATACTTTCAGGAGCTGCTGGCTGTCAGTGTCCCTGTGCTGTTTGTTTTGCGGTGTTGATGGCACATTTATGACAAGAAACGCCAGACCCAACATTGTCCTGCTGATGGCAGATGACCTTGGAGTGGGGGATTTGTGCTGCTACGGTAATAACTCAGTGAGGTAAAGATGGACTCTGACCCCCTCCCTGTATGTGGGAGTCACTTGAACTTGGGAGGCGGAGGTTGCAGTGAGCCGGGATCATGCCACTGTACTCCAGCCTGGGTAATAGAGTGAGACCATTTCTCAGAAAAAAAATTAAATTAAATACAAATTTAAATAAATTAGTAGAGCATGGTAGCGCACACCTGTGGACCTAGCTACTTGAGAGGCTGAGGTGGGAGGATCACTTGAGCCCAGGGAATTCAAGGTTGCAGTGAGCTATAACTGCACCACTACACTCCACCCGGGGCAACAGAGCAAGAGACTGTCTCTTAAAAAAATATGAAACACATTAAAATTTTACTTAATCTAAATTACCCATTAATTTTAGGTCCTTGATAAGAAGAAATTGGCTAATTTTTCCATTGAAATACATTTTTTTCTCAGACTCATAAAACTGTATACCGAGTGACCTGTATTCATTTGTAATAGTTTTGACTAAAGATATATTTTAAACTTACATTTCCATTTGCTTCTAACCATCAATGCATATAAGGAAATAGACAGATTAAAGTTTTAAAAAGATGGATTTTAGGTTTACCAGAAATAGAGTCAACTTGACCCAAAATAGAATAGCTTTGATCCTTGATCATTGTATTGAGAATTTTTAGAAACTCACCTGCTAAATTCTTCTTTGGTCTGCAGCACACCTAATATTGACCGCCTGGCAAATGAGGGAGTGAGGCTCACCCAGCATCTCGCAGCTGCTTCCATGTGCACCCCAAGTCGGGCTGCCTTCCTGACTGGCCGGTACCCCATCAGATCAGGTGAGGCAATAAAAAGGCAGCAACATTTCAGTCTCACCAGAATGCATTCTAATGATTAGTTTTTGGAAATCTTTATAAGAATTCTCAAAAGGTCACTCAGAGTGTTAGGGATCTAAATTCAAAGGTGGTTGTTATCCCTGGGCAGCTTAAATATGTGTGCCTCTCACCAGGTACCACTGCATCTGCCCATCTCTGTGCATATAGTGACAAGGTTTAGGCCTCTTGGGGGCAATTTGCCAACTTATGGTCAACACTCCCATTTTCAGGTACTTGTGCTAAGATTTCTCAAGAGGCCCCTGATGTCTTTAAGCTAGCAGAGACCATGCAGTTGTTCTGAGATAAGTGGATCAAATCCATCTCTGCGGATGAGATTGGAAAACTAGACACAGTTGGGAAAAAAGGTATAACTGAGAAAACAAAAAGGAAATGAAATTTTACATACTCCCTTACTTGACCCCATCATTTTAAGATGTAGACTTACCAAGTTGATATAATGACAATTAAATGTTTTCCTTTGCTGCTTAGCTTAGGATCAATACCTACAAACATCCACTCAAGATCAATATTATGAACAACAATTTTTATACCCAGCTAAAATATAGTGGTGCCCTTAGACACTATTGAAGTGTTCATGGTTATCAGACTCTATGTGAAATATTGTGTCATGCTGCTGAATTTTGTTTAATTCTAGTATTTGCTTGTCATAATTTTAGTATACCTGCCTTCACAGTTTAATTTTTCAGTGAAAAATTTTTCTGTATGAATTTTCTTCCTTCTAAGTAGTAGATTCTCATCCAATACATTCAAGGAATGAACTAATTAGGTTAATGAGAATTATACTAAAATTAAGAGTAAATATTGAAAGTTTTTGTCCCATAAATATTGATTTATTATTATCTTTTTTTGTTGCCTAATGACCTTCTTTCATAATTCAACATTCTCCACTTTGTTCAAAATAGTTTGGTTTCTAGATAAGCAGTCTCTATATAACACAGTACCATGTATGAAGAGGGATAAAGATACGAATTTGTATGAGTTTCCAAAAAAAAAGCACACCTATAATTTCAGGATTTCAGGATTTTTTCTTTTTTTCTTTCTTTCTTTTTTTTTTTTTTTTGAGACAGACTCTCGCTCTGTCATCCAGGCTGGAGTGCAATGGTGTGATCTCAGCTCACTGCAATCTCTGCCTCCTTGGTTCAAGTGATTCTCCTGCCTCAGTTCCCGAATAGCTGGGATTACAGGCATGCACCACCACACCCGGCTAATTTTTGTATTTTTAGTAGAGATGGGATTTCACCATGTTGGCTAGGCTGGTCTTGAATTCCTGGCCTCACATGTGATCCACCTGCCTTGGCCACGCAAAGTGTTGGGATTACAGGAGTGAGCCACCATGCTCCACCTAATTTCAGGGAATTTTAAGTATTGATTATGGTGAAATAAAATTTATTTTAAAAAATTAAGAAAAAAATTAGGTGATTGGTGGAGAGATTTCAAGTCATTGCCATGTGTATATTTTTAATCATTTGACACAAATGGTTCAGTTTAATTCATTCTACTTATCAAAAATTTCAGCAAAACAGTTCAACAGCAAGATAATGGTCTAATGCTTCCCTTAATAAAACTGTTTCTCTTTCCTATCAATGACACTATCTAGAGTCTACTTTCTTCTTCTTCCAAAGTAGGATCCTTGAAATATATTTTTTTCTTTTGAGATGGAGTTTCCTTCTTGTCACCCAGGCTGCAGTGCAATGGCATGATCTCAGCTCACTGCAATCTCTGCCTCCCAGGTTCAAGTGATTCTCCTGCCTCGGCCTCCTGAGTAGCTGGGATTACAGGTGCCTGCCACCAAGCCCAGCTAATTTTTGTATTTTTAGTAGAGATAGGGTTTCACCATGTTGGCCAGGCCGGTCTCCCGATCTCAGGTGATCCAACCACCTCGGCCTCCCAAGACACTGGGATTACAGGCGTAAGCCACTGAGCCTGGCCTGAAATTATCATTTATTTATTTCTTGCTGATCTTCACTTGTGGTTTTCTTGTGAATTCCTTTTAAACTATAGATATATAATATTGTCCACCAGTATAAATCTACATAAAATAATATGGAGGCCAGGCACAGTGGCTCACATCTTTAATCCCAACACTTTGGGAGGCTGAGGTGGGTGGATCACTTGAGGTCAGGAGTTAGAGACCAGCCTGGCCAACATGGTGAAACCTCGTCTCTACTAAAAATACAAAAAAAAAAAAAAAAAAAAAAAAATAGCCAGGTGTGGTGGTGCACAACTGTAATTCCAGCTAGGGAGGCGGAGGCACGAGAATTGCTTGAACCTGGGAGGCAGAGGTTGCAGTGAGCCGAGATGTTGACACTGCACTCCAGCCTGGGTGACAGAGTGAAACTCCATCTCAAAAAAAAAAAAAATATATATATATGTATATATATATATATATGTGTATATATATACACACACACACACACACACACACATATGAAAAAGAAATTGTTACTCCTACACTTCTTCATTTCAGATTCTCAAGGATACTTTTAAAAATGTGTTTATACCCAGCTTAATACTCGAGTATTTATACCCAGCTAAAATGCAGTAGTGTCCTCAGATACTATTGAAACATTGAAGGTTAGCAGCCTCTATATGAAAAACTAACGAAGGTTATTTGTTGTTAGTCTAAAATTCAAATGAATATAGCTAAGTGTCCCGTGTTTATTCTGGCAGCCCTAATTCCAAAGGAATGTTTGCATTTAGCAAGTGAAAAAAGGAGAGTCAAGGACGTACAGCCAGAAAGCAACAGAAAACTTGGGGAAGAAAGGCTTTGAGGAGGTGCGGGAGAAGAGGACTTTAAGCATGCGGGATAAATTCGGTATTAGCAAAGACTATGGTGCTAACTTATTGACTTCTGTGAATTTAGGGATGGTGTCTCCCTACAACTTGAACCGTGCCCTCACGTGGCTTGGTGGGTCAGGTGGTCTTCCCACCAATGAAACGACTTTTGCCAAGCTGCTGCAGCACCGTGGCTACCGCACGGGACTCATAGGTAGGGCGCTGGAACTCTGCCTGTGGAAACGTGACCCTGCAGCCTCTCTGTCATCGTGTCTAAGGTGTTTCTGGGGATGTTGGCTTTGTGCGCGCCAGTTTGATCGACTTCTCTTTGAGATAAGACACTTGGAGAAGGAATTGATCACACATTGATTGAGCATGTGTAGAATCAAGGGTATAATATTGGAAAAACAATGAGAACAGAAAGCAAACAAGTGTATCCAAAGTTGCCACTAAAATGGAATGTTGTGTTGGAGGGATATGACATTTGTGACACCATTATTAGCAGAAAAACTAGTAAATTTGTAGAGAAGTACTGTTGAAATTGAAAACTTACAGCATTAAGAGTTGTCAAATGGAAGCAATTGCTGGTCGATTTAGATCACGTAATATTCTATGCCCTTTTGGCGGGGGTGGAGGTTTGGGGCGGGGGACATGAGCTTGTGAGGGAGCCTTTCACCGAAAAATAAATTTGTAGAATTCCAGTCCTAGAAGATAGTCCTCTAAGAATAACTTGTGTGATCAAATCCTTTTGGGAAATGCTATTCAAAAGCATTGTATGGTCCACTATTTTTGAGGATTCCTAATGTGAATTGTAAGCCACAGCTTCGAGATATCCTCAGTTAAAAAAAAGGTTAAGAAATTTTCCATCAGTAGGGCATGTATTCCCATGCAACTCCCAGCAGCGTCCTGTGAGTGGGAATTCTCTAGATTAGCTTTGAGCAGCGTTCTTACATCATTAGAGTACGGCATTCAGATCTGAGTCTGCTATTATTCATTAATGTGACTCAGGCTTCTGAATAAATCTAGATGGCTGGGCACAGTGGCTCAGACCTGTAATCCCAGCACTTTGGGAGGCTGAGGCAGAAGAGTTGCTTGAGGCCAGGAGTTCAAGACCAGCCTAGGCCACCATAGCAAGACCCTGGGTCTACAAAAATAAAATGTTAAAATTAGCTGGGCATGGTGGCATGCACCTATAGTCCCAGCTACTCAGGAGGCTGAGGCAGGAGGATTGCTTAAGCCGAGGAGTTCAAGGCTACAGTGAGCTATAATCATGCCACTGCGCTCCAGCCTGGGCAACAGAGCAAGACTCCGTCTCTTAAAAAAATAATCTAGACAATGTGTTTTTTATTCATAATACAGGGTCTGGGAAGTGTTGAATACAATAATGTGTGCAGACAAATCAGAACAGGACCTGGCCCCCTAGAGTATGTGCTTGATAAAAGGAATTACTTGCATTATCAGAATCATTTGGTTCTTGATGAAATTCTTTGGCTACTTTGTCATCCCTAGCTTGGGGACCTAGAAGAGATGTTCCATCTATAAATAAAATCTCGGTTACCTTTCAGTGAGATGGAATAAGAGGGTCGGAAGGCACTGCTAGATAAAAGCATGAATGTGCAAGGTGCACCGAAAGTCCTTGGTATTGTCCCCACCAAACAACCAAGACATCGATTCTGGCTTCCTAGCAAGCTCCAGATACCTGGAAAGTTTCTCATTGTTCATGAGGTTGTTTGGTACCAAGCAAAAGGTTTCTTCTGTGAACACTAGGCTCCTCTCCTTGTCGCAAGCAAAGAGGCTCCTGTGGCATGGCTTTCGTCTGAAAGAGGCATATCATAGGGAGAAGGCTGTTGGTGGCATGTCTATACCAGGGAGGTATTTGGGGATACCAAGAAAAAACCATGATGACAACAGAATGAAAGTTATATTTGACTTTTCCAAAGGGAAACCCACATTCTAGAAACAGACCAGCATTGAATGCTGCCATGCTGCCATGGTACGATTTTATTTTACTTTTAGGCAAATGGCACCTGGGTTTGAGCTGCGCCTCTCGGAATGATCACTGCTACCACCCGCTCAACCATGGTTTTCACTACTTTTACGGGGTGCCTTTCGGACTTTTAAGCGACTGCCAGGCATCCAAGACACCAGAACTGCACCGCTGGCTCAGGATCAAACTGTGGATCTCCACGGCAGCCCTTGCCCTCGTTCCTTTTCTGCTTCTCATTCCCAAGTTCGCCCGCTGGTTCCCGGTGCCGTGGAAGGTCATCTTTGTCTTTGCTCTCCTCGCCTTTCTGTTTTTCATTTCCTGGTACTCTAGCTATGGATTTGCTCGGCGTTGGAATTGCATCCTTATGAGGAACCATGAAATTATCCAGCAGCCGATGAAAGAGGAGAAAGTAGCTTCCCTCATGCTGAAGGAGGCGCTCGCTTTCATTGAAAGGTATTTAGCCATTTCTCGCCTGATTTCCTGCATGGAAATTTTATTTTTATTTCATAGCAGGTCATCACACCTTGATAACACGGGCCTTTAAAAATCTTCTGGAGAGAATGTGCGGCATTTGGCTTTCTGTTCCTGCATTAATTTGCTTAGAATAATGGCCTCCAGCTGCGTCCATGTTGCTGCCAAAGACACGATCTCATTCTTTTTCATGGTCGTGTAGTATTTCGTGGGATATAATGGGAGCTAAACATTGAGCCTCCATGGACATAAACATGGAAACAATAGACTGCAAACTTCTAGAGGAGAGAGGGAGACAGGGGGACCAGGGGCGCATGGCTGCAAGACTACTTATTGGGTGCTCTGCTTACCCCCTGAGTGCAAGAGACCCGTGTAACAAACCGGCACATGGAGACCCTATATCGAAAATATAAGCTGAGGAAAAAAAACTTTAGGTGACATTTGTGATAGACTTGAGTCTCCTCTTAGGTAGAATAAAATAGTTAAATTTCCTGCAAATTTTGAATGCTCAAAAGGCAAAAACAAAAACAAAAAACAAACAAAAAAACCCATAAAAACATATTTTGCTCACTTCCCCATTTTTAATGTTTTAATTTTTTTTTTTTTTTACTTTTTGGGACAGGATTTCACTCTGCCACCCAGGCTAGAGTGCAGTGGTGCAATCATGGCTCACAGCAGCCTCGACTTCCCAAGCTCAAGTGATCCTCCCACCTCAGCCTCCAGAGTAGCTGAGACTACAGGCACATACACGATGCCTGGCTAAGTGTTGCATTTTTTTTTAGAAATGGGGTTTTGTCATATTGCCCAGGTTGGTCTCAAGCTCCTGGGCTCAAGTGATTCACCCACCTTGGCCTCCCAAAGTACTGGGAATACACTATGCCTGGCCACTTACCCCTTTTTTAAAAACGAAAACTGGAGTTGCCATATTTTAATCTATATTGCTTCAGTGTGGATTGTTATGTAAATTGATTAAACCAGGGGGTAAAATTTTTTTTCTCTGTCTCAGACACAGCCGAAAGAGCTCTCTGTCCATGAACTATTGGGAAGTGGCTCTGTGTTTACAGATACCTAGTTTTAAGTTTTCTGTGTTCAACACAAGCTATGCAGGCATAACTATGAGCTCTCATCATCCCATACCAGCTCACTTCTACATTACAAATTATTATTATTATTATTATTATTTGGAAACAGGGTCTCACTCTGTCACTCAGGCTGGAGTGAAGTGGTGCAATCATAGTTCACTGAAGCCTCAAACTCTTGGGCACCAGTGATCCTCTCACGTTGGCCTCCTGAGTAGCTGGGACTACAGGTGCACATGACCACACCCAGTTAATTTTATAAAATGATTTTTACATAGAGACAAGGTCTTGCTGTGTTGCCCAGGCTGGTCTTGAACTCCTGGGTTCAAGTGATCCTCTTGCCTTGACCTCCCAAAATGCTGGGATTACAGGTGTGAGCCATTGTGCCCAGCCTAGATTACAAATTAGAGGCACATTAAAGTTGTTGGTGTGGGTTCTTATGGACACTGTTTGTCACTTTCCTTAGTGGGGTTGACAGGGAGTGGAGAGGGGAGGATATATTGTCACTCCACCAAGCTGAAGGGTATGCAGTGGAATATCATTCACTCATATGCCCCTGTGCCCATCAGATTCATTATTTATTCCAACACAACCATGAGAACAGTGATACAGCCACCCACTCAGCTCTCCATTCATCTTACCTGCCCTTCCCATCCCAACCCATTTGCTTGGGCTATCTTTTTGGGAATATATTCAATCTCCATCTCCTTTCCTTCTTTCTATGCTGGTTGTGAAAAATGTGTAAAGGAGTAGCTTTAGAATGACTGCATGTGACATTAAAATGCAAAACACAAGGTCAGGTGTGGTGGCTAATGTCTGTAACCCCAGCACTTTGGGAGGCTGAGGCAGGAGGATTGCTTCAGCCCAGGAGTTTGAGACCAGACTGGGCAATATAGTGAGCTCCCATCTCTACAAAAAATGTACAAATTAGCCAGGCTTGGTGGCGTGTACCTGTGGTCTCAGCTTCTTGGGAGGATGAGGTGGAAAAATCACTTGAGCCCAGGAGGTCGAGGCTGCAGTGAGCCATGATTGCACCACTGCACTCCAGCCTGGGCAACAGAGTGAGACCTTGTCTCAAAATAAATAAATACATAAAATGTAGAACACAAAAAGCAAGATGTAAATGAGGGGAATATATTTCTCTTTTGGGGTAGGCAGGCTACAGATACAGTGAGGTTATTCACACCTCAGCTTTTATCTTGTTCTCTGCCATCCTTTGTGAGCAGCGTCACGGCCCAAGGTGGATGCCAAAGCTCCAACCATCAGACTGATGTTCCAGGAACCATGAAGGAGGCGGAAGAAAGAAAGAAGGGAAAATGGAGAGTAAGGAGCATCAGATCCTTACTGTGGCACATTGGAGTCTATCCTTAAGATATGATTCTTCTGAACTCATACCTAAAAGAACACTTTGAGACAATAGATGAGGAGAATTTATACTTTTTAAACCATTCAACAAAGATTAAAAGATTTATTAAGCTGCTACTTTATGTCAGATGCTAAACTGGACACAAGAGAGTATAAAATGAACTGTGTTAAACATTGTTGTTGTTGTTGTTAAGACAGGGTCTCGCTGTGTTGCCCAGGCTGGAGTGCAGTGGTGTCATAACAGCTCACTGCAGCCTCCACCTCCCAGGCTCAAGTGAACCCCTTGCCTCAGCCTCCTGAGTAGCTGGGATCACAGGTGTGCCATTAAGCACAGCTATATTTTTGTATTTTTTGTAGAGACGAGGTCTTGCCATGTTGCCTGGGCTGGTCTCAAACTCCTGGGCTCATGCAATCCTCCTGCCTCAGCCTCCCAAAGTGCAAAGAATATAGGCATGAGCCACTGTGCCTGGCTACATGAAACATTTTACTGGGAACACAAATGTTCTGTTATCCTTCATTCCTCCTCATATCCTTGCAACATAAATCTTGTGGTATTTACGACTCACAGGAGTGGTATTGTCATCTAAAGTATGTAGAAAACCTCCACCAACTATTATGAGATCTTTTCATCAATGCAGAATCGCATTTAAATGATGGAAATGACTTTATTTGTGAAAGTAATTTTGGTAACTTTCTACCCCTTAGGTACAAAAGGGAACCTTTTCTCCTCTTTTTTTCCTTCCTGCACGTACATACCCCACTCATCTCCAAAAAGAAGTTTGTTGGGCGCAGTAAATATGGCAGGTATGGGGACAATGTAGAAGAAATGGATTGGATGGTGGGTAAGTATTCAGTAACAGAACTGTAAATATCTGAAGTACGGGCTACAGAAAGACAAATCTGTACTAATTGTCTCAAATTATGTCCAGCCCCTTGCATAGCATAGCTACCTGATAAGTATTTGTTTCATCCCTGAATTGGATTAAAAGCTGGCTTTTAATTGTTCAGCAATACCAGTGAAATATATTCCCCAAGATAAGTCATAGTTTGTAAATATAAGTTTTCCCATCTTTAAAATAAAGACAGCCACTTTTCTGAAAAACTCATTGGCAAGAGAAAGAAAGCTGCACTGTAAAGAATATTGTAATTTCTGGCCGGGCACACAGTGGCTCACACCTGTAATCCCAGCACTTTGAAAGGCCAAGGCTGGCAGATCACTTGAGGTTAGGAGTTCTAGACCAGCCTGGCCAACATGGTGAAACCCCATCTCTACTGAAAATACAAAAATTAGCCAGGCGTGGTTATGCGGGCCTGTAGTCCCAGCTGCTTGGGAGGATGAGGCAGGAGAATTACTTGGATCCAGGATGCAGAGGTTGCAGTCAGCCAAGATGAGACCACTGCACTCCAGCCTGAGTGACACAGCGAGATTCTGTTTCAAAAAAAAAAAGAATATTGTAATTTCAATTCCCAATTATTTTGATGGATATAAAAGGGAACGTTATTCTGATTAGTCAGTTCTACAGGAAATACACAGAAAATTGGGATGGGGATTTAACACAACTAAAGCAATTTATTTCAAAGGCATAGTGTTCCCTATGAAGAAATGCTAAGGATAATAAATGAGCAGGTGGGAAGAGTTACTGTATGCATTCCAGAATAATAAATAGCTGTGCTAGTGGAATTGCATTCGCCCACCCCCACCTCTATGTACGTGAGAGAGTTGTCCTGCCCCTCAGCAATGGTGTTTGATTTTGGAGTACAGTACTTTCCTTCTTCTGAGTGCAAACTTCTGAAAACGGTGCTCTGCCAAACCATCGAAACTAACAATCTCCCAGTTATCAGCCGCGTCTGTTGACTTATACGGAGTGCCTTTGAAAGAAACAAAGCTATTTTAATTTAAATACATTTAAGGGGTGCTAATCAATCACATTTTATTATAAATAACTTTCTTTTCTCTGAAAACCACAATCTAAGTGAGCTATAAAATACTAGTTAGAATTACCGAAGAACTAGTGGTGTCAGATAGGACAAAGAGGGGAACCTTGTCATGAGATAAATTTCTCTTGTATATTTCCACTATGTGTGTTTACCTCTAATTATAGGTACCATTGTAATATTTACTGTCTATATTTAATCCCAAAGAGGAGATAGAATACAGAGAGGAGCCAGGCATGGTGGCTCATGCCTGTAGTCCCAGCACTTTTGGAGGTTCAGGTGGGAGGATCGCTTGATCCCATGAGTTTGAGACCAGCCTGGGCAACATACCAAGGCTCCATCTCTACAAAAAAATACAAACATTAGCCAGGAATGGTGTCACACGCGCGCCTTGTAGTTCCAGCTACCTAGGAGGCTGAGGTGGGAGGATCACTTGAACCTGGGAGGTGGACGTAGCAGTGAGGGTGATTGCGCCACTGTACTCCAAGACCCTGTCTCAAAAAAAAAAAGAGGCTGGGTGCAGTGGCTCACGCCTGTAATCCCAGCACTTTGGGAGGCCGAGGCAGGTGGATCACAAGGTCAGCAGATCGAGACCATCCTGGCTAACACAGTGAAACCCCGTCTCTACTAAAAATACAAAAAAATTAGCCGAGTGTGGTGGCGGGCGCCTATAGTCCCAGTTACTTGGGAGGCTGAGGCAAGAGAATGGCGTGAACCCGGAAGGCAGAGCTTGCAGTGAGCCGAGATTGTGCCACTGCACTCCAGCCTGGGCAACAGAGCGAGACTCCGTCTCAAAAAAAAAAAAAAAAAAGAATACAAGGAAAGTCAGTGCTGCCAGGCTGCCAGTAAGGCATTTAAGCAGAAACGGGGAGAAAAAAGGAATGCGTTAAAGGGAAAAACTTACGGGCTTAGTTAAAGGGAACTAACAGCCAAATCCTTTCTAAGCTTGTTGAACTAAAGGTAAGCTCTATATTTCTTAATATAATCTTTGCTGTGGGAGGTGTATGTGTGTGTATATATATACACACCCAGCTGCAGTTATTTTATTTGCACGGTATAAATTACAAATCACTTTTATGCATAGTACTATAGCCAGATTTAATACGAATTAAACTATATACACACACACCATAGGTTATATACATATATATATATACACACACACCGTATGGTTTATATGTATACACACGTTATGTTTTATACATGTACACACATAGTACTGTATGTTGCATATATACACATTTATTATATATAGCTTAATTCCTTGGTAATGAAATACATACATTGAAAAGTGTTACAGTTAAATATAGCTATAACATTGTAGCCTTTATGGAATTCTATAATTGGGATTTTTTTTTTCTCTGCTTCTTTTGAAATCGCTTACTATAGTTGTACTTAGTCAAAGGACAGTTTCCTGTAAAGGGATTTTCTGTTAAAGTCTATATCTGAGTATTTGTCACTAAGAAATAATTATGTTTGTTTTACAGTATATGTAAATACATGATGAAGACATGTTACAAAAGCTAGCAATTGCATTATTAAGTGGCTAATATTATTTGACACACGAGAAATGATGAGTAGCTATTTTTCTGCATAACATCTCCCAAATATTCTGAGTTTTCCCCGTCATTTCTTATAAAACTTCTACCAAAATAAAGACATACTGAAAGTCAGACAGGTATCTCTGTGAGTATTATTTTACTATTTAACAATATGAGTATAAAACTCAAAGGTTTAGTAACTTATTAACTTTACTCAAAAATAAGCCATAACAATGCTATACTCATGCAAATGCAAATACAACGTACAAAATGAACTTAGTGAATCTTCAAGAATTCAGTAACATTTTACACTTTCCAATGAAAGAAACTTGTGCCTATTAAAAAACACTTTTAATCCCTTTTTTTTTTTTTTTTTTT
>NW_026652282.1:906093-949334 GCF_009828535.3 Hylobates moloch
TCTCCCTTCTCTGCTCCCTTCCCAGCCTCTGGTAGCCACCAGTCTACTCTCTACCTCCATGAGATCCAGGTTTTAAGCTCCCACATGTGAGTGAGAACACGCAGTATTTTTCTTCTGTGCCTGGCTTATTTCACTTAACATAATGACCTCCAGTTCCATCCATCAGGCCTCCTTTTTTCACGGAAGATTTATTTTAGGAAACTTGCAATTGTGAGTTCTTTCTCTACCTGTTTGAGATGCAAATCTTCTCCCAAATTTTCTTCTAGCCTCTTCCTAGTTTTGCAACCCAGGAATGTCTTCCTCAAGACTTCAGAGCCATCCCTTTAAAATGCAATTATTGAAGGAGATGATACATCTGTGTCTCAGTTTTTGTAGAAGGGCAGGTTCCCAGTTTTGAAAAATTCCAATGAGCCAACACAGATAGCTTCACAGCATTTCCTAACCTCTTCCTGATGTCTCCAGTTCCTTCTCAGCGTCTCACCCCGGCACTTAAAAACTCTCCAGCCTTTTGTTTCAACAAAGTTAAGCTCCTTCTCTCTTCCGTATTGCAATAGTCCTGACTGAGTCCTTCCTTGAAGGTTTAACTTGTCTGGTGCAATTTTTTCTGACAATGTCCAGATCAAATGATCCCACAGAGACAGTGAGTGTGATTTTAGCCTGAGAAGGGGGAGGGTGAGAAGACAGACAGGGAGGCAGCTGTGTAGGCAGGGGACTTGGCCACTCCCTAAACCTCTCCCAGTCTCACCTGTAAATGGAGTGCATAGGCAGCAGCTTCTCCCCCGAGGCTGGGGCGATGGAATCAGTTAGACTATTGAGGGCATCTGGAAGGGCATCTGCCTCAGGGTTAGTCCTCAGGGCACGGTGGCCAATGGGTTTCTTTTGGTTGACTGTTGACAATGCATTTGTTGAATGGCAGCCTGCTCTAGGCGACGCTGAAGCCACAGAAAACACCGCAGTGGGAAAACCAGCATAAGCCGCTGCCCCCAAGGAACCTCGAAGTGCAGGCAGAGGACCAGCCATCCCAGCAGCACAGGTAAAGTGTGTCACCTGTCAGGTGGGCTTGGGGTGAGCAGATGGGGGGAGTGTGTGTGCAAAGGGGGTGTGAGTGTGTATGCGTGTGAGCACATGTGAGTGTGATGGCTAGTGTGACTGCATGTGAGGGAGTGTGAACAAGCGTGCGAGGGTTGTGTGCAAGTGTGTATGCATATGAGAATGTGTGTCTGTGGATGAGTGCATTTGAAAGCCTGTGTGTGTGTGTGTGTGTGGTCATGAGGGTAAGTTAGTGACTGAATGCGCAGGATATATGAGTGTGCATGGAACACTGTCGGTGTGTGTGTGGCAAGTGTGTAGGTGTGTGAGGACAGGCAGAAGTGTGTCAGTGTTGTGATGATGGAAGTGTGAGTGTATGAGTGTGCAAAAAGGTATGGAGTGAATGTGCATGGAAGTGTGTGTGTCAACTAGGAAGGCATGTAGTGTGTCAGTGTGTGAGTGTGCAGTGCATGTGTGTGGGAGGGTGAGCGTGTGAGTTAGTGTGACTGCTTGTGGGTGTGTTTATGAGTGTGTGCCAGTGGGTATGAGTGTGAGAGCATGTTAAAGTGTGGTGTAGTGTGACAGTGTGTGTGTACTGTGACATTGTGTGGCTGTGTGTCAGTGTTTATGAATGACAGCATGTGAAAATATGCATGTGTATATGGGCGCATATATGTAAGTGTATGAGTGTGCATGTGATTATGTAAGTGTAGGGTTGTGATGCATGAGTGTGAGTGTGGGTGTGTTTTTCAGTATATGACTGTGTATGTGTATTGGGTGTGGACCTGAGTGTGCTAGTGTGCAAGGGCAAGTGTAAAGGGCATGAGAATGCAAGTGTGTGTGTACATGAATGAGTGGGAGTGTGTGCATTGGAGTGAGTGCATGTGCCTGCGTGAGTTCACTCTCAAAAGCGTGGAAGGGTGCAAGCCTCCCCCACTAACTCCTGTTCCCTGCTGAAATCATCTTTCCCACCTCCTTCCCTGCCATCCCTACAGTGTATCCGGTAAGAGTGCTGGCTTTCCTTCCCGGCACTCTGCCCTCTCCCCATTTCAGGCATCCCTGCACACCCGTTCTGTACAAGAAGGAGGCGCCTCTGAACCCGGGAGGCGGAGCTTGCAGTGAGCCGAGATTGCGCCACTGCACTCCAGCCTGGGTGACAGAGCGAGACTCCGTCTCAAAAAAAAAAAAAAAAAAAAAGAAGGAGGCGCCTCTTCTCTGCATCCGTAGGTTCTGCACTCCAGGGGTAGATCCCCACAGCCTCTCCACAGACCACCGCCCACCCCCCAATTGCTGCCCAGAGGGATGAGAGGGCTTACAACAGTGGGGACAGCTGGTGCCAGCCCCAACCCTACTAAACTTCCATAGAGACCCTCACAGGGCTTTTCCATTGGGAAAAGTTGGGGAAAACCCAGGAACATTCAGAAGTGCAGTGACACCATGCCTTGGATGGCTTAGGAAGGATGCCGTTTATCCCGGGAGACAGGATTGAGTGCTGTAGGGCTGGGCAGGGGGCTCTTTGAATAGCTGAGGTGAGAAAGTGGGGGAGAAAGTGACATAGCAGATAAAATACAAGGTAAAATAAAGTATAGCCATCTGAAGAAACCATGCTGGACTCTATTGGGCAGATTTGAAGACTATTCTGTGTGGGCAGTCATGTTATCTACCATGCCTGCCATTTTATATTCCTATTTTCTTAGAATGTTATTATTCTAACATATATTTCACTATTTCAAAGCATAGAATTCGGTGGCATTTAGTACACAATACTGAACATTTTTGTCACCCTCAAAAAAGAATATCACCCCCATATTCATCAAGCAAAAGTTAAATTTAATTATTTAATTATTAAAAAAAAAAGACAGGCATCAGAATTTTGAGCCCTAGTCCACACTTTTTGTTTTGTTTTTTGTTTTTTATTTTTTGAGACAGAGTGTCGCTCTCTCATCCAGGCTAGGGTGCAGTGGTGTGATCTCGGCTCACTCCAACCTCTGCCTCCCGGGTTCAAGCGATTCTCGTGCCTCAGCCTCCTGAGTAGCTGAGACTACAGGCACCCGCCACCATCCCGGCAAATTTTTGTATTTTCAGTAGATATGGGGTTTTACCATGTTGGCCAGGCTGTTCTTGAACTCCTGACCTCAAGTGACCCACCCGCCTCGGCCTCCCAAAGTACTGAGATTACAGGCATGAGCCACCACTCCCGGCCCACACTTATTTTTGAAAAGCAATTCTTGATTTCATTTATTTTAAAAGGATCCTCTCTCTTCCCTCTGTTATGGCGATGTTTTGTGTGTGGCTTAAATAGTAAATTGAACCCACTAGATGGCACCAAACACTAGCATTTTTAAAAAAAACTTAAATCAGGAATCAATGATTTTTGACGCAATCTACTGTTCTTTCTTAGACCTTCATGTGAGGTTTAGCTGGGGGTGGGGGGTGAAAATGCATGAATGGCAATGTTTTTGCAATGGAAGGAGCTATCTGGTGCAGAGAACCCACCTATGTAATTATTATTGTGTCATAGGTCAACCAGGTGTGCTTCGAATGCGAGAAACATACAATTTCCCCATCATTTCCAGGTGAGGTCAACCAAAGATGAGTGAAACTGGCTCAGTCACCTGCTTGGGGCACTTCCAAGGTAAATGCTGCAGGCTCCCAGAGGAGAAAATTAAATACACAGGGATAATGAGACCGTGCAATTTTTTTTAAAATTTCATAATCCCAGTGGAATAGCTTATTTTTTTTTACAATGGAGGTATTTACCTTTCTGAGCTATTATGAAAAAAAAAAGGTATGGTATCAGTGGACACGTCTTTGTCTATAGGCTATTTCTATTTTTTTTTTCTTGGTTACATGTTTAGGTTCATATGCTGCACTGTTTTTCAAAAGTTGTCGTTTCACTTTGCACCTGACAATGTAGGAGGGTTGTAGCTGCTTTATATTCAGTGCTTGTTATTGTCAAGCTTGAAAATGTTATTTATGCTCGTGGTCACGTAGGGATATCTCACTGTGTCTTTAATTTGCATTGCTCTGATCACTAATAATGATGAGTATCTTTGTTTATATACCTATTGGCTCCGTGTGTGTGAGTGTGTGTGTGTGTGTGTGTGTATTATTTTTCTGGGAAGTATTTGTTCATATATTTAGTCAGTAGTCTGTTGGGTTGCTTGTCTTTTGTAATTGAGTTGTTTATATATTCTGAATATATAATAAGTATATTTTATGTAATATTTTTCCCAGTATGTGACTTATCTTTTCTTTTATTAATGATGTTGTTTAAAGAGAATTTTGAATTTTGATGAAGTCCACTTCATCCACTTTTAAAAATATTATGATTCATGCTTTTTGTGTCCTATCTAAACAATCTTTTCTTTTCTTTTCTTTTTTTTTGCAACCTCCATCTCCCGGGTTCAAGCAATTCTCCTGCCTCAGCCTCCCTAGGAGCAGGGATTACAGGTGCACGCCACCAAGCCAGGCTAATTTTTTTTTTTTTTTTTTTGCATTTTTTGCAGAGACGGGGTTTCATCATTGTTGGCCAGGCTGTTCTGAAACTCCTGACCTAAAGTAATCTGCCTGCCTCGGCCTCCCAGATTGCTGGGATTACAAGCATGAGCCACCATTCCCAGCCCTAAAAAATCTTTTCTATACCAAGTTCAAGAAGAGTTGTTCCTGTGTTTTCACCTAGGTGCTTAATAGTTCAGCTTTTTCATTTATGTCTATGATACATTTTGATAAAACCTTCTAAATAGTGTGAAAAAAGGGTAATTTTTTTAATTCTTAAAAGAATACTCAGTTATTCTTACACCATTTCTTGAAAAGCTTATTATTTCCACATTGAGTCAATTGACCATGGATGTGTGGTTCTATTTTATATCATTGTTTTCCCTGTCTGTCCTACTGCCTGTGACACATGACATTGATACTGTTGCCTTCTAGCAAGTCTTGAACTTAAGAAGCATATGTGCTCCAATTTTGTTGTTCTTTATCTAAATTACTTTGCTATTCTAGGTCCTTGGCATTTGCAGGTAAATTTTGCAGTTAGCTTGTCAATATAAAAAAAATCCTAATGAAACATTGATTGGCATTTCATTGAATCAATAGATCAAGTAAGAGGAAATTATTAGCTTAACAATGCCAATACTTTAAAATAATAGAGATGATATATCTCTCTATGTATTGGTCTTCATAAATTTCTCTCATCAACATATATATTTAAAAACTTTCAGTGTTCAAGTGTTGCATAGATTTGCTAAATCTGTCTCTCAGTACTACTTGCTATTGTAAATGACATTTAAAATAATTTGTTTTCCAACTTTTTGTTACTGGTATAATTTAATATATATATTTTTTGAGATGGAGTCTTGCTGTGTTGCCCAGGCTGGAGTGCAGTGGCACAATCTTGGCTCACTGCAAGCTCTGCCTCCCAGGTTCACGCCATTCTCCTGCCTCAGCCTCCTGAGTAGCTGGGACTACAGGCGCCCAACATCATGCCCGGCTAAATTTTTTGTATTTTTAGTAGAGACGGGGTTTCACCGTGTTAGCCAGGATGGTCTTGGTCTCCTGACCCTGTGATCTGCCCGCCTCGGCCTCCCAAAGTGCTGGGATTACAGGCTTGAGCCACTGCGCCCAGCCTAATTTAATTTTTAAAATTAGCCATGTATTCTGTGACCTTCTAAATCCACTTATCATTCTGGTAGATTTTCTGCAGATGCTAGAGAATTTTCTACATGCAAGATCATGTCATTATGAATAAAAACTATTTTACTTCATTCCAGTATATGCCTTTCCTTCCCTCCCTCTCTTCCTTCTTTCCTTCCTTCCACTGAATAGGATTCCCAGTACTATCTTTAACCTTTTTGTTTTACCCAAAAAGCTAGGCAGCTGCACCCTGCATTCGTGTTTCATCCTTGGTCTGCCTCAGTCATGAGGTGCTTCCTACAAATATGGCTGTCTCTGTGATTTCTCATTCAACACCATTTTCTCTAAATGTTGAATTTAGACTGGTTGCAGAGGAGCTCTTACCATGAGTTCATAGCACACTTTCCTCATTATTGCCAACAAGAAATATTTGTCTTGGACTTCTGGTTTCTCCTTCCATGGAGAACTGATTTTTCCTGGATATTAGAATTTGCAGCCAGGGTTTTTTTCTCTGTCTTTTTCCACAGCCCTGTGTGGCTTCTACTGCTTGTGATTCTGAATATCTTCTATCTCTTATTCTCACAAAAAGGAAGACAGTGTTTCTGTTTTTCACCTTTATTGTGTTTTTTGAAATGATTTCCAAGTAGAGGAGAGTTCAAGATGGACTTTATTACACCATTTCTAACCAGAAATATTTCTCTTACACAAGCATTGTAGTAACAAGGTCTTGAGTCAGCTAGGAATAGTGGGTGAAGATGTAAAAAGACTTACACTGTTTCCATTTAGCAATGGGGCCGACTTGGTGACATAAGAGGATTTCTTGATAGAGAAGAAGAAAACCAGAAAGGTTATATTTGTGAATTTCATATGTTAACCAGCTCTAACTTTTAGTAATGTATGTTAATGTTTAAGCATAAAATGTAGCTATTTTAACTATCAGGAATTTTAGAACTAGCTTTCTTCCTGAACTGTAGTAAAAATCAACTATTTATGGAATGGGAAGTTTTGTCTAAATGAAAAAAGAAAAAAGAAAAATCAGCGATTTAAAACTAAAATAGTATTATTTTTGCCTCTTTTCAGTGATTTCTGGTCTCTTTTTGTAACTTTAAAAAATTGTACTGTCACGTCTGTGCTATTATATAATGCTGGTCGATTCTTCGAATAGTTTTTAGGATCAGATTGAGAACTGAAAGTCTATTCCAAACTATTCATAAATGCAAAAGCGATGGAGAATAGAAATCATCATAACAGGACATTAAAATTGTGTTAATTTTCTGTTAAGTACTGAGTTTATGTTCTGTCTATATTGCAATAATATTTCTAAAATGAAAAATAAATAGTTTCAGGCTGTTTTTGTTTGCATTAAGCATGAGAACCTACTCTGTCTTACACATTTTGAGGGAAAAAATTGCTTCTGATGGCAAGCATTAGAAATGTGAACATTAAATTATTTATATTCAGTGGGGGTACAGTTGAATAATAGCACATTATATGGGATCATTTAAAAGTAAATGGAAAACATTATCTGAATCCAAATATACAAATATATGCAAGTGGCATGCTATTGTGGTTCGGTTAAATAAATGCCCCTAGGAATTTTAAGAAAACGTGGGTTGCCAAATCAATTTGTGTTTGAACATTGAAAAGAACATAATAAGACCTAGAAGAGGGGGCATAGTTTTTTCGCGTTTTCAGAGTTGTGTTTTCTTTTAGTTTGGTTATGTACAAATTAAGATTGTGTCTTGAAGAGAGGCTATTATAAGTGTGTGTGGGGAGTGCGGTGGGTGGTGTGCGGTGGGACACTCCCCATGGATTAATTTAGAGTTTAAAAATAAGGCAACATTTCCTCCCATTATTTTGGTCCATGTTTAAGGTTTTTATGCATTTTTAAAGTTAATTATATTTATTCTTCTGTTTGCCAGGCACCATGCGAGGTGCCGAGGATGCAAAATTGAGTAGTCTTCCATCGTGAGATTTCGAAACTAAAGAACACAGCAGGCAGACGGACAAATGAAAAGTCAGCAATGGCTGAATGGTGATGTGTGTAACGCACACATGTGATGTGTGATTGCTTGCAGACCATGGAGATTTGCATGCAATACCCAGAAAGCCCATAGAAATAAAAGGACCTGTGAAATGGAGTCACGCGTTTTCTTTATTTTTTACGTTATTTATTTCTTCAGTATTTCCAATACTCTCTGCTTCATGATTTTGCTTATTGCACTCTCTCCTTTTCATTCCTTCCTCCCTCCCTCCCCTCCTTGCTCCCTCCATGCCTTTCTCTCTCTCTCTCTCCCTCACCCTTTGTCTATCTTTGTACATACACATAGGGAAGTATGAGTAAAACATATAATGGATTGAGTTTAAGGAATAATTTATAAAATTAATATCCATTACCCAGGTTGGAAAACAAAACAAGAAATGCCAACCCAATAATGAGATGTCCAGTCATTCTATCTTTTGTATTGTTTTATTGTCTGTGTAAATATCCCTCAACGATACATTGTTTAGTTTTGCCTGTTTTTGAACTTCACATAAATGGTATCATAGGGCATATAGCTTTGTCTGACTTGGTTCTTTCACTATTATGATTTTGAAATGCATTCATGTCGATACATGTACATGGAGTTTATTCATATTCACTGCAGTTTTATTGTGTGAATCTACCCTATTTTATTCATCGAGTCCAATGTTGATGAGTGCATAGGTTTGTTTTCAGTATTCTCTGGTCATGGACAACGTGGGTATGAATATTTGCTCATGGGCTTTGGCATTTGTTTTTAATTGCAGGGCCCTAGAGAATGAGCATGTTCAAGTTTACTAGAAAATTCTCACTGATTCCAAGGTGGTTGCGGGACTATTTTATTCTCACCAAAAAAATGTATACGAGAACTTGACTGCTTTCTATTCATACCAATACTTGGTGCAGCCAGACTATTAATTTTTGCCATCTGTTGGCAAGCAATTTTTTTTTAAATTTGCATTTCTCTTATTATTATTGAGGTTAAGCATTGTTTTATAGATAGTCTGGCCACTGTTTATTCAGTCTCTCAATAAGTGGGTGTGTCCTTTTCAAGTTTGTGGATGTCGTGACAAAGCAATTTATAACTCGTACAGATACTTTTTAACATTTCTGCTTCCTTAAGTGGTCAAGAGATATATCGTTATGCTTTTTATTAATTTGTATAAGTTTAAGAGGTACAGGTGCAATTTTGTTATAAATATATTACCTACTGCCTCCTGGGCTTTCAATGTATCCATCACCTGAATAACGCACATTGTACTCATGACAGAAATTCTCATCCCTCACCCCCTCCCACTCTCCCACCCTTTGGAGTCTCCAATGTCTATTTTTCCACTCTCTATGTCCATGAGTGCGCATTCTTTAGCTCCCACTTACAAATGAGCACATCTGGCATTTCACTTTCTAAGTTATTTTACTTAAGATAATGGCCTTCAGTTCCATCCATGTTATTGCAAAAGTCATGGTTTCATTTATTTTTATGGGTGAATAGTAGTCCACTGTGAAGATGTACCACATTTTCTTTTTCAATTTTTTATTCTTATAGATTTATTTTATTTTATTTATTTTATTTTATTATTATTATTTTTGTTAGATATGAAGTCTCATTCTGTTGCCCAGGCTGGAGTGCAGTGGCACAATCTCGGCTCACTGCAACCTCTACCTCCTGGGTTCAAGCAATTCTCCCACCTCAGTCTCCAGAATAGCCGGGACTACAGGCATGAGCCACCATACCTGGCTAGTTTTGTATTTTTAGTGGAGATGGGGTTTCACCATGTTGACCAGACTGGTCTCAAACTCCTAACTTCAGGTGATCCACCTGCCTCAGCCTCCCAAAGTACTGGGATTATAGGCGTGAGCCACTGCCCGGCTTGGCCTGTGCTTTTTGACCAGCAACAACAGCCAATGATTTCAACCCTTCGACGGGGTGACCTGCTCCACTCCAAGGAAAACTTCCTGTTTCTGCCTGGCCAGTATTAAATCAAACAATAGCCCTCAGCAATTTAACGGGCAAATCACTCCTCTGCCATTAGCCAGGGGATCCACATTTATCATTTGAGAGATCAGCTGTTATCCTGTTCTTGGAACAACTCAAATTTTCTAAAACACAGAAGGCTCTCCGTATACCATCCCAAAGCCACCTGTCAATTGGGTTAACTGGTTAAGTGTCTTCTCTATTTCTTCTTTCCTGGCCGGCCCTAGCCAAGTGTCTTCTCAAACAATCGACTAGTGAAGTGTAAATATAAGTCATTCAGCTGACTCTTTCAGTTGCCTTTTGAGAATATCTTTTTAGAGTATGCAGATGGAGTTTGAAAATGGTCAACTGAAGTTTTTGTTGTGATGAGGAAGAATATGAAAGGACAATGTCAATGCTTCTCTTTCTTATTCTTTCTGATCCATTGGTTAAAAATTATCTTTTGAAAATCATTTTTCAATTCCCTAACAGCATTGTAAAGCTTACTTACTGTACCTTGTATAACAGCCACTCAGGTCCAGGCATGGCGACTCATGCCTGTACTCCCGGCACTTTGGGAGGCTGAGGCAGGAGGATGGCTTTAGGCCAGGAGCTCAAGACCAGCCTGGGCCACATAGTGAGATCCTATCTCTACAAAAAAAATTTTAAAAGTTAGCCAGATGTGGTGGTGTGTGCCTGTACTCCCAGCTGCTCAGGAGGCTGCGGCGGGAGGATCCCTTGAGCCTGGGAGTTCAGGGCAGCAGTGAGCTAAGATTGCACTGCTGCACTCCAGCCTGGATGACAGTGTGAGACCCCGTACCTAAAAAACAAAACAAAACAAACAAAACTCACTCAAAATGTTGCCAAAATCCAAATCAGTTTGGAAAGGGTGAAGATTTGTATCTGTGGAGATGTTCAATAATGCATTTAGTGAAGCAACAGTCTCATGGAAAGAAGCGCAGGCATGAAAGAACACACTCTAGGTTCTAAAAGCATTTCTAGAAGTCACAATTGTGTTCGATCAAGAACAGCACCTGTGAGTATACGGATAGCTCTAAGGAGATTCCTTTGAAAGAGTCAAGATTCTTTATCTGTGTACTTTCACAGATTTAAATAAAACACGTGTATTTTAGAATAGTCAGTGTTGCCCTTAAATATCATGCTTGGTACTCCCCAGTACTAATAGTTTCTGTGGCTCTATGTGCAGAAAACACAGGTCTTTAAAATGGAAGTTTTGGGGCCAGGCGCAGTGGCTCACACCCTTAATCCCAGCACTCTGGGAGGTCTGAAGCAGGAGGGTGACTTGAGCCCAGGAGCTCGAGACCAGCCTGGGCAATATAGGGAGATTCTGTCTCTACAAAAAACATTTAAAAAATTAGCTGCATGTGGTGGTGCACACCTGTAGTCTCAGCTACATCTACGTGGAGGCTGAGATGGGAGGATTGCTTGAGTCCAGGAGGTTGAGGCTGAAGTGAGCCGTGATCATACCACTGCCCCCCAGACAGAGTGACAGAGCAAGACCCTGTCTCAAAAAAAAGGAAGTTTAAACGAATACGTTTCTGCATTCTTTTTTCATCTCATACTACCAAATGGCAAATGAAGACACTTCATTTTCTTTACTCAATCCTTCAATAAAAATATGCTGGAGAATCAGATGCCTTTGTGTTTGTCGTTGGTTTTTATTTGGGGATAAATAAAGCATTGTTTATTTTCATTGCCCAAGAGTATTTTATGTATTGAATTTGCTTGAATTATTCTGAATTAATGACTTGCTTTTTTTATGAACAAATATGTTGAGCATAGGTCTAAGCTAGGTAGTATAATTTTTTTCTGGCCTCCTAAAAATTCAAAAGTTTTAAGAATATTTTTATTTTTTCTTTATTATGAAAATAACATGAACGCCCTTTGGAATTGGTGATCTCCTGGGGAAGATAAAGTTATATACTTATAAATAAATAATAACTCAGGTTCAAGGATCACATAAACTTTCTACAGAGAAAATAGCACGAGAAGTCAACACAAGACAAAATTAAGCTGTATCTATAAAGTATCAAAAGTCACTAAGTGAAAAAAGCCAATTATGAATGTTTAATTGATGATTAAATTTTCATTTTTTAGCCTGTACACCTGGCTTGCTTTCTCATTCCACAAATTTGAGCAACTGTATATCTGTAGTACATAAATAACTGGGTGAGAAGTATAACTAGGCAATACAATATTATCTCCAACAATATTTTGGCTGTTTTGCCAAATAGAATGAGTGTATACTCATAGATCAGTAATTTTTCTCTTTGAATTTAAAAGACATTCAAAGAAATTTAGATAGAGTGCATGAATAGAAGGCCTTAATATTTTCTCATTTTCCTACTTCTTGAGAACAACTTGTTAAATACTTGCACTGTATTGACCTTTAAAGATGTGCCCTTATGAGGGAGAAGTTTTTTGTTTTGTTTTTAGGCAGGGTCTTGCTCTGTTGCTCAGGCTGGAGAGCAGCAGGGCAATCACAGCTCACTGCAGCCTCCACCTCCTGGGCTCAAATGATCCTCCTGCCTTAGCCTCCTGAGTAGCTGGGCCTGCAGACTGTGCTACCATGCCTGGCTATTTTATTTTATTTTATTTTATATCTTATTTTATTTTGTATTTTATTTTATTATTATTTTTTTTTTTGTAGAGGTGGAGTCTTTCTATGTTGTCCAGACTGGTCTCAAACTCCCAGGCTTAAGTGCTCCTCCAACCTCAGCCTCCCAGTGCTGGGATTACAGGCGTGAGTCACCATGCCCTGCCTGGAAGAAGTTAGATCCAAAGTTCCTTCAGGGAGGAATCCTTCTTCATTTTAAAGTTCTGTTTTCCCTTATTCCAGAGACATGTATTAAAAAAATTAACATATCATTTTGCCTTTTGATTACCTGATTCTTCTGTCTGTCCCTCAGAATATTTTACCAGACATATAACAATATATGGCAATAATTAGACTCCAACTATTTGCTGTGAGAAACAAATGTATTTATTCATTGGTGTTTAATCTTGACATGAAAAGAAGTCAAAAACCATAATTTAAGCAGTTAACACATGATTTATTGTTAAAGGGAGAAAGTCTAACGTTGTAAATTATTTCTCACAGCAAACTTAAAATCCACATATGCTTAATCTTTTAAGAGTTAATGGCTGGGCGCAGTGGCTCACCCCTGTAATCCCAGCACTTTGGGAGGCCGAGGTGGGTAGATCACGAGGTCAGGAGATCGAGATCATCCTGGCTAACACGGTGAAACCCCATCTCTACTAAAAATACAAAAAATTAGCCAGCGTGGTGGCAGGCGCCTGTAGTGCCAGCTACTCTGGAGGCTGAGGCGGGAGAATGGCGTGAACCCAGGAGGCGGAGCTTGCAGTGAGCTGAGATGGCGCCACTGCACTCCAGCCTGGGCGACAGAGCGAGACTCCATCTCAAACAAACAAACAAAAAAAGAGTTAATTTTTTTCTTCCATTATTAAACATCAACGCACCCGAGCAATGTTCTTTTTTTAGAGGCAGGTTCTCTCTTTGTCACCCAGGCTTGAATGCAGTGGCATGAGCATGGCTCACTGCAGCCTCAACCTTCTGGGCTGAATTGATCCTTCTGCCTCAGCCTCTCAAGTAGCTGCGACCACAGGCATGCACCACCACACCCGGCTAATTTAATTTTTTTTGTTTTTGTAAAGGTAGAGTCTTGCTATGTTGCCCAGGCTGTTCTTGAACTTCTGGGCTCAAGTGATCCTCCTGCCTCAGCCTCCCAAGATGCTGGGATACCAGGCATGAGCCATCATGCCCAGCCCGCCTGGGCCTTTCTGAAAAACATCCCAGTTTTTCAGGAGAACAAAGAGGTTTTTTTCATTCTACCAACAACAGAACTTCCCCAAAGAGAAGTGGGTGCACTAGCAAGGTAGAAATGGTTCCAAATGATGGATGACTGCACACTTGGCATTGACAATGAGTCCTAGCCTTCTGAAAGCTGCCTTGGCAATAACATCTATCAGCAGAGAATGTTTCACGGAAAGACACTTGCCATGCGTCCCCTTTTCTGGTTCATAAAGAGTTCAGCAGGAGAAACTATCAGTCAGAGAGAGAGAAAAAAATATAGACACTTTCTTTTCCTGAGATGGAAATTTCATTGCTTAAATGATAAATATACTTACAGAACAGCCAAAATGATGGTGCTTTAAAAGACATCAAAACTAAAGCCAATTCTCTTTTCTGAAGGAAACATGAAGTTGTAATATTTTAATGCGGCTGCTGGAATTGTGTGTGCAAGTGCTGATAGAAAGAGTGGGGACAGGACAATTTCTTAGGAAGGTGAAATTATGAAATTGAGTGAGTCCAGACCCTGGCAGCCCAAGTTCAGATTTGAAATGTGGTGTTCACATGCCACTTCATTAAGCTCTTTAAATACATTGAAATTAATGATGTAAGGTACATTTTGTTTAAAAACATGCTGTAAGCAGGGAAAAAAATCAGAGGTGGTTACACAGATGACAAATGTTCTATATTGTAAATTTCTGGAAATTTGAAATCCATACAATGTGGCTCATGCCTGTAATCCCAGCACTTTGGGAGGCCGAAGCTGAAGGATCATTTGAGGTTGGAAGTTCAAGACCAGCCTGGCCAACATGGTAAAACCCCATCTCTACTAAAAATACAAAAATTAGCTGGAGGTGATGGCAGACACCTGCAATCCTAGCTACTCAGGAGGCTGATGCAGCAGAATCATTTGAATCCAGGAGGCAGAGATTGCAGTGAACTAAGATCACACCACTGCACTCCAGCCTGGGCAACAGAACAAGACTCTATCTAAACAAACAAACAAATGAACAAAACAAAAAAACCCCAAACCCAACCAAAAAAATTTAAACACCAAAACACTGAGAATATATATATATATATATATATATTTTTTTTTTTCCTATGAAATCAATGATGTATCACTTTGGGGTCTTTTACATTTCTTTTCCATCTGTTTTTCAACTTATAGTAATAATCAGATCATCTTTCATAATTCAGAGTCATAGAATTTGTTATTTCTGGACCTTTTTTGATATTGATTTGCAATGTCACAAAATTTCTCAGTGTAGACTCTCAAAAACTGGCTATGAACATAGTATGATTCAAAATACATTTGCAGAATGGAGTTTCCATTTTTATGGTCCAAAACAATTTATTTGAAGGGGACAAATTTGTAATTGAGATGGGATGGATGAGGACTTTGTCAACTTTCTAGGATAATACTTCATTATGGAGAAATGCATTAAAATTTCTAATATACAGAAGTGTGATTTTCTGCATGCGTATCTTTTGTTATTTAAATGGAAGAGATATGGGGATTATTTCCCATTTATGAATTTTTAAAATTCAGGCCACAATGATGAAAGCAAGCAAGCATGAGGACGATTTCATAATTAGGACTTGTAACTTTCCAGGAGCTAGACCAAAACAAATTTGAGTCAAACATGGGGTCCAGTATCTCTCATAGTCACCTGTGTGTTGTCCTGAGTGGTAGCAGAGATGCAATAGAAATGAAAATATGAAAGAGGAAAGATAAGATGTGGCTAAGAGGATAGAGAAAATTAGAACAAAATCAAAGGACAGAGAGAAAGACAGTAGAGGGATAAGTTGAAAGGAGAAATTTTAAATCAGGCTGCCACAAAACACAACTTCTTCTTATGCTGTGAGCGTGGAGAACTGTGATTTCCTAAGGAAGAAAATACTTCTATTTTCTGTGCATTATGGTCTACACTGTGTTGACTATTTTGTGCAAACATGTTGTTCTTTTTTACTTTTAGAAACATGTTGTTTCTCTTTTACCTTGAGGTAAAAGAGAACACAGACTAATAGTTTACAGGAAACAAATTCTCCCAGCAAAGTTATAACTGCTCTTAGCTTCTGCTTCTGCAGAGAGGCAGTGCTGAGTGCTAGAAAGAATCTTGGCCTGGGTTTTGGAAATTCTGGGCTCACAGTCCAACTCTATGATTTTGGGCTGTGTAAACTAAGAATTATCTTCTGGGAGCCATTTCTTCAATAGTACAATGGAAGTGAAACACACACACACACACACACACACACAGAGCGGGGGCGGGGGGAGTTATTATTATTGGAGAAGTTTCTTAGCAAATATTTGAAGAGTGAGTTTTGCTCAGTTAGCTGAATCAGCCTCCACTGAATGGCTAAGCTCTAATTCTAGAAGAGTCTCTCTCTCTATATATTTTTTAAAATTATTTGAGACAGGGTATTGCTCTGTTGCCCAGGCTGGAACGCAGTGGCATGATCATGGCTCACTGTAGCCTCAACCTTCTGGACTCAAGCAATCCTCTCACCTCAGCCTCTTGAGTAGCTAGGACTATAGGCACACACCGCCACACCCAGCTAATTTTTTAATTTTTTTTTTTTTTTGAAGGTCGGGGTCTCACTTTGTTGCTTAGGCGAGTCTCAAACTCCTGCGCTCAAGCAATCTTCCCACCTTGGCCTCCCAAAGTACTGGGATTATAGATGTCTTAATGTTTATTTTTGCTCCCTCCTAGAGCTGGGAGAGGAGCCTTAACTCCTAGAATTCTCACCGTGTTAGAACTATTGCCCTTCACCTGGTCATCTCTCCTTAAAATCCACCTACTATAGCTTTAGCAATGGTATGTCTTTAACATGTATGGCTGGGCGCAGTGGCTCATGCCTGTAATCCCAGCACTTTGAGAGGTCAAGGCAAGTGGATCCTCTGAGCTCAGGAGATCAAGACCAGTCTGGGCAACATGGCGAAACTCTGTCTCTACCCAAAATACAAAAATTAGCTGGGTGTGGTGGTGCGTACCTGTAGTCCCAGCTACTCGGGAGGCTGAAGTGGGATGATTGCTTGAACCCAGGAGGTCAAGGCTGCAGTGAGCTGAGATTGCACCACTGCACTCTAACCTGGGTGACAGAATGACACCCTATCTCAAAACAAAACAAAACAAAACAAAATAAGTATGTCAGACCCCTGAGGTAGGGTCTCATTTTCTGGTGCAGGTTAGCCCAACAGTACTCAAAGCCTGTTCCATGAAGCAGCACCTCCAGCAGGATTGGAGAGCCCAAAAGATGCAAATTCTTGGGTTGTCCCATTTGCCTACTATATCAGAATCTCTGGAGTGGGATTCAAGAATCCATGTGTTTCCAGGCCCTTCGGGTGATCCTTATGTGAACTAAAGTTCATGCAGCCAGGCTCTGCTGGAAAGTGCATTGGACAGGTGGGGCTTTCCTTCTCACCCCGACTAACAATTAACTTTGTGAAGGTAATTTCATTTCTTTACAGCTTAGATTCCTCCATGTACCCCTTGCTTTTTGATGGTGTGTCGAAGAGAGCAGAGACTGCATCATGGACAGCAGGACAACAGAAAACGCAGTGTGCTTGGTTTCTCAGTGTGATGAGTTAGGGAAGCTCGAGCCATTGTTTGGCTTTCTCTGTGTGGATTTGGGCAACACAGCTGGGCTATAAACATTTTCTTTGAAGAATAGTTTAAGGAGATGGCACTAAACCCAACTTCCTTCTCTGTTGGCTTTTGTATCTGCTGTGGTATGCTTTTCGGTTTTGGTGGGCGGCAGTGAGCATTAACTTGGACATAATGTGAAGAAAACTTCCAAATAATAAGTGCTCTTTCCGAGTGGAATAGTCTGTCTGCTGTCATGGGAGCTTTCAGGCCACATGGCCGATCCTCCAGGGTGAGGAGGGAGATTCTGGAACTGGGTGAGGTGCTAGAATTCATGGCTGTTGATACGTCTTCTGACTGTGAAATTTTTGCTCAAAAGCTAGTGACGTCATGACTGCATATAAATGCTTTGTGAATGAAAACAACGTTACCGGAAGAAAAAAATTGGTTAAAGATGGTGAGAAGCCTGGCGTGGTGGCTCACACCTGTAATCCCAACACTTTGGGAGGCTGTTGGGAGGGTCGCTTGAACCCAGGAGTTTGAGACCAGCCTGGGCAACATAGTGAGCCCCTGTCTCTACAAAAAATATAAAAAATTAGCTGGGTGTGGTATGATGCACGCCTGAAGTCCCAGCTGCTTGGGAGGCTGAGGTGGGAGGATTGCTTGAGTGCAGGAGGGTGAGGCTGCAGTGCACCATGATCCTGCCACTGCGCTCCAGCCTTGGTGGCAGAGTGAGACTCTGTCTCAAAAAAAAAAAAAAGATGGTGGGAAAAACAAGCAGATGAGTTTTTCAAACAATGCTAATAAAACTGTTTAAAAGTTTATAAGAAAAAAGTAAGCTACTTTGAATGTTCTGCAGGAATACAGCAAATATATTCTTACACCGCTCATTAAAATAGATTTGAGGCATCTGATGTCAACTTATTTTTCCCTTGACCTACCCTCATGACGTGGAATAAACTTGATTGAACTCAGCTTATGATGGGAATGTAAGTTCTTCCCAAAGTACAGGGTAATACATTTCACTATAACTCCAAATTATTATTACAACAGTCATACTTTGACAAAACAAAAGAATTGGAGTTAATAAACATCCCAACTCTTGTTGTTAAGATTTTATTAGGTATTAATTTTTAAATTAAGTGTTAAATATTTATTAAGTATGAAGTAATGTTACAAATTAAATATTAAGTATTCAATATTTAAAATATTAATTGCAATATTAAATTAAACAGCAGAATTAAGTCACACATTACTTAGTTATGAATTTAAAATATTTCTTTGTGGATTTAATGTGTGCAAATGCAGATTCTTTTTTTTTTTTTTTTTGAGACAGAGTCTTGCTCTATCACCCAGGCTGGAGCGCAGTAGTGGGCTCTCGGCTCACTGCAGCCTCTGCCTCCTGGATTCAAGCGATTCTCCTGCCTCAGCCTCCTGAGTAACTGGGATTACATGAATGTGCCATCACGCCCAGCTAATTTTTGCATTTTTAGTAGAGATAGAGTTTCTCCATGTTGGCCAGGCTGGTCTTGAAGTCCTAACCTCAGGTGATTCACCTGCCTTGGCCACCCAAAGTGCTGGTATTACAGGTGTGAGCCACCGCGCCTGGCCAGATTTTTTACATGGATATATTGTGTAATGGTGAAGTCTGGGCTTTTAGTGTAGACATCAGCAGAATAGTGCACATTGAATGCAGTAAGTAATTTCTGGAACTAGGTGAGGAGCTAGGGTTAATGTACCCGAATACTGTACAATATACACTCCCACCCCCACCTTTTCTAGTTTCCAGTGTCCATTCTCTGTGCCCATGTGTACACATTATTTAGCTCCCAGTTCTACATGAGAACATGCAGTATTTCACTTTCTGATTCTGAATAATTTCACTTAATAGGCTCCAGTTCCATCTATGTTGCTGCAAAAGACATGATTTCATTCTTTTTTATGACTGAATAGTATTTCATCGTATGTGTATATATATATATACAAAACATTTCTTTTATCCAGTCCGATGGACACTTAAGTTGATTCCATATCTTTGTGACTGTGAATAATGCTTCAGTAAATATGGGAGTACAGGTATCTTTTGATGTAATGATTTCTTTTCCTTTGAGTGGATTGGATACTCGGTAGTGGGATTGCTGGATGGAATGGTAGTTCTATTTTAGAAATCTCTATTCTGTTTTCCATAGAGGTTGAACTAATTTACATTCTCACCAGCAGTGTATAAGCCTTCCTTTTTCTCTGCATCCTCACCAGCATCTACTATTTTTTGACTTTTTAATCATAGCCACTCTAACTGGTGTAAGATGGTGTCTCGTTGTGGTTTTAATTTGCATCTATAATGATTAGTGTTAATCATGGATTTAAGCCTACTCTGTTTTAGTTAGTTTTATATGTTTACATGTTAAATAAAAGCTGACATTCTGAACAGATCTTAAAGCAATGAGTTATCAGAAAGAATCATTTTAGTTTTGTTGAAGTAATGTCTATATTTGTCTTCCAAACATACATAAACTTCAAATGTCCTATGGGAGATCGATTTGAAAGCTGTTGATAACAGAGATGGTTCATATTCTTTATTTCCTAAGTCACTATAATTTTATAATGCTGATAAAATCTGCCCAACAGAGAAAAACAAGTTCTGTGAATGCGCCTCTGCGTGTCCAACACAGAAATCAGTTTCCCTGTCCAGGACAAAATAGGAATCACAGAAACGGAGAAATTAACATGTTTGGAAATCAAATTAGCATTACATATTCCTTGGTAAAATTGTGTCTACAAATATACACCAACATGGAATCACCAGTTATTTCTCTGTGACACACTGCCCCGAAACTTAGTGGCTAAAAAAAACAACTACTCATTGTTTAGCACGAGAGTGTCTCTGGTTTTGTAATTTGGACTGGGCTCAGCTGGGTGGCTCTTCTTTTCTTGCCTGGGCTCCCTCATGTATCTGTGGTCAGTTCACATGTTGGCTGGGGGCTGGAGGGTCTAGGACAGACTCAGGCAAGGTGACAACTCATTTCAGCTCCTAGTGATTTGAATGAACTCCAGTAGTTTGGCTCTGATTTGTATACGTGGGACTTGGGCCGAGGTCCAAGAGCTGAAACATGAAAGACCTTGTGAAGCCCAGGTTTAAAACTATCATGCTATCCCTTCCACTGCATGCTGTTGACTAAAGACAATGCAGATTCACGGGGAGGACTAATGCACTTCACTTGTTAACGGGAGGAGTGATAAAGTCGTCTTGCACAGGGTGTGGACAGGGAGGGGCTATGGCAGGTGGCCAGTTTGCAATGAACCACAAATAGTAAAACATACTATTGTTGAGCTCTCTAAAAATATATTAATTTCATCTAAAACAATAAACAATCTAAGAGTAGTGTTGAAATCTCTCTAGAAAAGACCTTATAGCTAGATTTTTTAGGCTTTCATATTGATTATGATGATACCAAAAAAATTAAACTATTGGATTAACTTGGAAATTAACAAACAAAGCACAGTATAGCTTTTTTAATGGTGCACTTCCATTATTCATTATATAAAGTATTTAAATCCAGGAACAGATAGTAGGGATTGTCAAACAGAAGCACTTTAATTGAGAGCCATACAGATGTGTCACTAAAGTATCACTTACCTCTAGCCCTTTAATAATGCACACTCACGTTTTTAAGGGAAAAGAGTGAAATAAAATAGAGCATGTAACTTTCATATAAGGAGAGGGGGAATATAGACTCAATCAATTCAAGAGTAGGCAGCAAAGAAGAAAATGAAGAGCGTTTGGTAAATGGAAAACACAAAATAAGCAGGAGAAAATAAGATCCAATATATCAGATATAAGAATAAATGGAGTTCTCTTTGCCATCTTTTCTCCTCCCTTGGAGCTGCTGCCATGAATGTCGACGTTTGCAGTTTCAGAGGGTACAAGATCTACCCTGGACACAGGAGGCGCTATGCCAGGACCAATGACGGGAAGGTTTTCCAGTGTCTTAATGCAAAATGTGAGTTGGCATTCCTTTCCAAGAGGAATCCTTGGCAGGTAAACTGGACTGTCCTCTACAGAAGGAAGCACAAAAAAGGACAATTGGAAGAAATTCAACAGAAAAGAACCTGCTGAGCAAATTGAGGAAGGCCCTTGCTGGTGCAATCTCTCGCTGACATAATGGCCAAGAGGAATGAGAAACTTGACATTAGAAAGGCTCAGTGAGAACAAGCTATCAGGGCTCATAAAGAAGCAAAAAAGGCTAAGCAAGCAGCTAAAAAGACTGCAATGGCTGCTGCTAAGACACCTATTAGGTTGGTGCAAAAGTAATTGCGTTTCTGCCAAAGGCAGCACCTAGGCAGACAATTGCGAAGACTGTGGAAGTTTCAGCTCCCCAAGTTGGTGGAAAACGCTAAGCCGACAGATCAGATTTTAAAGTAAAGATTGGACTATAACTCTAGGTGGTGCTGGAGATTTTATTCTCATAATAGGCATGTTGGGCCTTACATGGTCATAGGTGAACTAATAAAGTTAAGAACGTAAGAGGTAGGTATTTTATTAAAAAGTCTATTTGCTTTGCTGGGGTGTGTCGGGCACATTACAAAAACTTCTTTGTCTTAACTTTTTGGTTACATGGCTGTAAGTACTAGGATGTTACATGGATTTGCCTGGCTCGGTGACAAATGCCTGTACTCCCAACATTTGGGAGGCCTAGGCAGGCAGATCGCCTGACCTCAGGAGTTCAAGACCAGCCTGGGCAACATGGCAAAACCCTGTCTCTACAAAAAATACAAACCTTGTTTCTACAAAAAATACAAAAAATATAAAAATGAACTGCAGGTCCATGGTGGCATGCACCTGTAGTTTCAGCTATTTAGGAGGTGGAGGTGGGAGGATCACATGAGCCCAGGAGGTCAAGGCTACAGTGAGTCAAGATTGCACCACTGCACTCCAGCCTGGGTGACATCGAGACCCTGTCTCAAAAATGAAAAAAAAATAAATAAATAAAGGATGTGCTTTTTAGACTATTTTCTAGTTAAATTACTGTTTCCCATGATAGACAAATTTAGTTTATATTGGGTTTGCCTTGTAGCCATTGGTATCTTGCCTATCATTTGCTAATAGGTGAGTTGAAGGTGCTTAAAACTATCAGCTGTATTAATCTGCTCTTGCTTACTGAAAATATGCCTAAATGAAAAGCATGGCTGCTTGAGTAAAGAGTATCCTTAGCTAGACTCCTGGAGTAGTTTGTTGAGCTGGGGGTTTGCCAGAGCCATGCTAAATCGCAAAAATGTCTGAATAAACTGCTGATATTCAAGAGATATGTATATTGAAGGTGTGATAAAATAGTAGTAATCATAACTTACATGTAAAGCATAGGCTTGTCCTTCTACAGAAAGTAGATCGTTTTTAACCTGCCAGCAGGTGCCAAGTTCCAAGGATACAACAGTGGACAAATCACAGTGCTCTTTCAGGAAACATCAGAACACTAGGTGAGGGTATAGTCAATGTCAACATTTTCCTCCATCCCCATTCTTTCCAAGGTGATAGAATTACTTTTTCGTTCTAGTGCATGTTACATTCAGACACCTAAGCGTTGCAGATAAAATGAGTAAGTCCCTTTGGGAACCTGAAAATGGAAACCGTATGTAAAATCAACATAAGAAATATGTAAGGCTGGGTGCAGTGGCTCATGCCTGTAGTACCAGCACTTTGGGAGGCTGAGGCAGGCGGATCGCTTGAGGTCAGGAATTTAAGACCAGCGTGGCCAACATGGTGAAACCCCTTCTCTACTAAAAATACAAAAACTAGCTGGATGTGGTGGCACGTGCCTTAATCCCAGCTACTCGAGAGGCTGAGGCAGGAGAATCACTTGAACAGGGGAGGCCGAGGTTGCAGTGAGCTGAGATCATGCCACTGCACTCCAGCCTGGGCGACAATGGAAGACTCCGTCTAAAAAAAAAAAAAAAAAAAAGCAAGATAACACAGACTTTTGCTCATAAAAGCAAAATGTTAAGATTTTGCTTGGGGGAAAAGCTCTCTTTTTTTGGTATAGACAATATTATGCTATATTTAGGAAATTACTGGGAAAATAAAATCATACCCAATTGAATGTAGAGCTATGCTTGATAAGTTTTGGGTACTAAAATGTCCCCTTAAAAATAAATAAATAAATAAATAAATAAATAAATAAATAAATAAATAAATGTGAATGGATTAAACTCACTTCTTAAGAGACAGATTTTTTCTAAGAGTGAACAAAAAATTAAAAATTTAAGGAGACACAAGCGAAGCATAAAAACATAAAAGTTTCAAAATAAATATTAAAAACAGAGAAAATAACACAAATAAAGCTGGCATAATAATGTATTAGAAAGACAACTTCCAGGCAGAAATTATTATTGGGGATTACAGGATTCATTGCTTAAAAAAAGGAACAATTTACTAGGAAACTATAATAATCTTTAACTTATATGAATCTAATAAAATTGCCCTAAAAGTTAGAAAGCAAATTGTCATAATTATAGAGAGAAAAATCCCAACAGTGTAAAAAATTTAATGCTCTCTTGAAATACGTCAAACAGATTTTTTAAAAAAGAGTAACACTGATATCAACACATAGATAATCAGGTTCTTTCCAAGCACAGAGAAAAATGGTATAGGATTTGAACAATTACAACTACCAAGCATTGAGAATATATATCTTTCCAAGTATATATGGCACATATCCTTTAAGTGACTACCACAGTATGTTAAATAGGGTTTTCCTTTTACAAATATTAAATGAGATTGAGATAGCATTCTTTTTTTTTTTTTTTATTATACTTTAGGTTTTAGGGTACATGTGCACAATGTGCAGGTTTGTTACATATGTATCCATGTGCCATGTTGATTTCCTGCACCCATTAGCTCGTCATTTAGCATTAGGTATATCTCCTAATGCTGTCCCCGCCCCCCCCACCCCCCACCCCACAACAGTACCCGGAATGTGATGTTCCCCTTCCTGTGTCCATGAGTTCTCATTGTTCAATTCCCACCTATGAGTGAGAACATGCGGTGTTTGGTTTTTTGTCCTTGCGATAGTTTACTGAGAATGATGTTTTCCAGTTTCATCCATGTCCAACAACAATAGACTGGATTAAGAGATAGCATTCTTTAATTAAAATGCAAAAATAGGAATAAGTTATAAGAAGTAGCCTTTTCCACCCATACATTTGGAAAGTAAAATCAAAATTCTAAATAATTCACTCATTAAATACTTAAAACTACAAACAAAATGACAAACTGTTTAGCATAGCATCACATGAAAGTACCTTGCACCCAAATAGATAACTTGATAGTGGGAGGGAATGTATAACTTTAAATGCATACTCTAGAAAATAAGAACTGCTGAAAGTTAATGAATTAAATATTCAACTCCAGTATTTTTAAAGCAGCGAACAAGAAAATCCACAAAAGGTATCACAACAAAGCAAATGAATAAAAACAGAAATGAATAAAATACAACACAACAAACAGAAAATTAATAACACAGGAACAGAAAACCAAATACCACATGGGCTCACCGGCAAGTGGGAGCTAAACATTGGGTACTCAGGGACACAAAGATGGGAATTATAGACACTAGGGACTACTGGAGGGGGAGGGGTTAGGGGGTGTTGAAAAACTACCTATTGGGTACAATGCTCACTTCCTGGGTGATGGGATCATTCGTACTCCAAACCTTAGTGACATGCGATTTACCCATGTAACAAATCTCCATCCGTACCCCTTGAACCTAAAATAAAAGTTTAAAAAAAGATACACAGACAAAAGTAGCAGGAAATTAAAACTTGAAAAAATAGAGTGGATAATTAAACCAAAAGCCACTTTAAAAAATTACCAATGAAATAGAAAACTCTGGCAAGATTAAGCAAGAATATAAGAACGCTGAGACCAGTAAACAATATTAAATACAAACAGGGAGCCAAAACTAACAGATGAAGGCAAACCGAACATCTTAGAACAGCAGGGGGAAAATTGGAAGAGTATGTATTGTTTTAAGGATGACATTCAAACAAATTCCTTATTACATTGACTCAACTCTGTTCAATTGAAATATTTCATTACTCAAAGTAGAAAGTAATTATATGTTAAGCATCTTAATTGGTGAACAGACTGCCAGAAATTTGAATGATCAACCTACACATCATTTCTAGCTTGAAGCATAATAAATGACTCAAAACAGATCCTGCTAATACATTTAGAGGAAATGTTGTTTTTCAGTGTAAGTAGTAAAATAGTTTCATGGGAAATTTATGAGACCAGAAAATTATGTTCTACTTTGGAAAGATTACAAGGCTAAACTCTGTTGTGAGAATGACTGAGATATCCCTTCGTTCAATGTCTTGAAATTTTAACTGAGAGGCACATCATAGTACGTCTTTTCTCCAGATTGGCAACATTTTGTGTGCTTTAATATGGGTAATAAAATGCCATTATTTAATAATGATGCCACAATCTTACATTTTTTATATGGCTTAGCATTGTACAAAATGTGTTGACATGTTGAATCTGTTTACCCATTTAATTGACATGTAATTTGTCCACATGACCACTTGCTCCTTCTTCGTCATCGTATCTAACCATCTATATATTTTTTGAGACAGGGTCTTGCTCTGTTGCTCAGGCTGGAGTGCAGTGGTGCAGTCATAGCTGTCTTCAGCCTCTACCTCCTGGGCTCAAGTGATCCTCCTGCCACAGCCTTCCAAGTGGCTGGAACTACAGGTGCATCATCAGGCCCAGCTAATTTTTTTATTTTTTGTGGAGACAGTGTCTCACCATGTTGCCCAGGCTGGTCTCCACCTCCTGGGCTCAAGTGATCCTCCTGCCTGGGCCTCCCAACTATTGTTGGGAGTGTTTGGCTTTCTGTTCCTACGTTAATTTGCTAAGGATAATGGCCTCCAGTTCCATCCGTGTTCCTGCAAAAGCCACCGGAGCGGTGAACTTCATGAGCTCATGAAGGATGTATACATCCTTTCCAAACACAAAATGCATTCACATCTTTCAATGCTCCCAGGAGTCTCCCCCTACTCCTCTTGAAAGGATGTCACCCTCTATCTCTAAGCTGTTCTTGAGTCCCCAACTTACACCGGCTTCAATTTTTTAAAAGTTTATTTTTCACAATAAATGGAGTCACGTATGTTTGTTTTTCTTCCTCGCTGCTTTGAGGGTAGAAACATTCCTTGTGTTTCTTTGGCAGATCACAGAAGCTAAAATGTAGCTCAGAAAAATTGTGTGCAACTCACAAATACTTGTTCATCGACTGGACAATTTTGCAGGGTGAGACTGTGAAAATTAATGGCCCCTAAAAATAATAAACTTAAGAGATGGAACAAATATGTAAGAAAGAGCCATGAAAACTGAATTCTCAAGTAATTCACGATGGCTGAAATACTTAGGATATTATATTATCCTAATACAGTCTTAAAAATTCTAATATGTATATTAATGATCTCATAATGATATTGAGATTAATAGATATATTAACGACATCAAGGTGAGGGAAAATTGTGAGCTATGTGAGATGTTCTTCAAGCATCAGCAACTTCGTAGTTGAGATAATCCAATAGGCAGACACACTTTTAAAAAGTCTCTTGGGGATGGAGCGTTAAAATCTTTGATACAGAGAAAAATTCTGCAAAAGTGTGAATTAGAAACTCTACGCCCCTCTCTGTGGCATCTCCAGATTGTTTTAATGCATGTGCATTCTCAAACAGCCAAAAAGCAAACAAATTATTTCACAGGGTTGATTAGTTTGCCTTCGATAAAAAGAAAAAAAATTGGGAGCTGTAGAGGGAGCTCTTGCTCTGTGGAAGATAGATACCAACGCAGTCCTGCGTGGTTCTTTCCCACTTGGACAAAAAGAAATAAATAAGAATGAAAACAAACCCCGACAGTTAGAAAAGAAGAGCTACTTTTATTCTCGGTGACTTGATGATCACAGCCTACCCTGCTGAGGTTGGGAAAGGCTCTGTGGGTTTGCTTTGCTGGAGCCATTAGTGTTCCGGGAGCAAGCAGTGCAGGGCTGAGCTGCCCAAGTCAGCAGCCTAATTAATCTCGCAGGCTCAGTGGGGACCTTTGGGTTTATTCATTAGCTGCAAGGGTGAAGCCAGACGCATGTGTTCACGCTGAGGCAAAATGAGGGCAGAGCAAACAGGGGTAAGTGCATGGGTCTGCATGTGTCAGAGAGAGAGATGAGGAAGGAAAAGAACTCGGACATCCATCATCAAAGGCAAAACAAACCTGGCAGACCTGTTTCGCCACCTTCCAATCAATACGTCTTATCTATTCAAATTTTCTGCACGCTGCACCAACATTCATTTGCTGATAGATTCTAGAATGTGTGCACCTGTGCATCAAAATGAAGGCATGGTCTTCCCCGCACTTTGGGGAAAACGGCATCGTTGCCGTCAGACACTTGATACAAAATATTAGTTCTGGCCAAGTGTTCAAAACTCTAGCAAGTGCATATAAATGAACTGTTTTTGTTTGTTCTTTGTGTTTTTATCCTTACATCTGGTGGGAAATTTTCTTGAGTAGCTCTTTTTTAAAAAAAAAAAAAGTTTGATTGAGGTATAATTGATCTGCAAAAGAGGCACATATTTAATGGATGCAATTTGATGAGTTTGGACATATGTGCGCACCCATTTTACTGTTGGGACTGCTGTTGTGAAACCTCGGTTCTTGTCTTCTTAGTTTCAAAGAATTTAAACAAGAGACACACAGCAAAGGAGATGCAGCATAGAGCAATTTTTTGTAAAGGAAAAAGAATATTTTGAAAGTTTGGTGCAGAATAGACAGTACACCGTGAGAGAGAGAAATTTCAGGGCAAGCTTCTCATAAGGGTGAGACAGTATTGATTATTGCTGGAGAAACGCCCTTTAGGGGAGTCTTACATGATGATTCATAAGGGGATGGGAGAGGTGTTGCTAGTAAGCATGTTCTGGGTGGTCCTCTGGGTGCACATGCCCAGTAGCTGTACATGCTTGTTCATTCATTGCAGGCCTCATTAGCATCTTATATCTCTACCGAGGGGTGTTTTTTAACCATTAAAATGAGCAAAGGGTCAGTTTGAGGACAGATAAAATAAAAATGCACGTGGTCTCTAGAAGGGAAAGTCCCTACTGAAGACAGCTTAGCTTGAATGAGCTCAATGACAATGCAAATGCTGAGGTTTATTGTGTTGACTGTACAGTCACCAGAGTTGCTGTGTCCCGAGGTCACGGTCACTTTCTTAAATACTATCATCACTATCAAGATAAGAAACATACCCATTACCTCCAAAAGCTTTTTCTGTCCCCTTTTCTTTTTTGGATTTTTCTTGAGTGTGTGTGTGTATATGTGAAGACTAAACTCTGATTTCTTATATTGCCCAAATTCCTATCTCAAGAGTCTGGGAAGCCATGCCCTACAAACCATAAATTCTCATCAGATGAGTTTCATTTAACCCTATATATTGTGACTTACCTTCCAATCTGACTCTGGCATAATGTTACATGACAAAGAAAATAAAAATATTTTACCCCAAAACATGTTTCTTTGCCATATTTTGAAATGGCCTTGCAAAGCCATCCTTTGCTGGGGAAAATGTGCATCTGTAAAGAATCTCTATTCACATAGCTAGATCTTTTTCTTCTAGGCCCTCCTAATCCTGAAGAGATTAACTGAGACTCTAGCACCTTTTACAGGGTCTGAATAGGAAATATTTGTCATCTATTATCTCTAAGGGCAGCCACTATGAGACTTCAAAAGAACCCTGGTCTCCACAATCTTTTATCCTAACCTGAACATCTCCTTTCTATTGATCCCAGGTCTTTAGACGAACTCAACCAATTGTCAACCAGAAAATGTTTAAATTTACCTATAGCCTGGAAGCCCCCTACTTTGAATTGTCCTGCTTTTCTGGACCAAACCAATGTATTTCTCAAATGTATCTGATTGATGTCTCATGCCTCCCTAAAATGTATAAAACCAAGCTGCACCCTGACCACCTTGGGCACACATTCTCAGGACCTCCTGAGGGCTGCGTCATGGGCCATGGTCACTCATATTTGGCTCAGAATAAATCTCTTCAAATACTTTACAGAGTTTGACTCTTTTTGTTTACAGAGTGTGTAATAAGAACACACAACATGAGATCTACCCCCCTCTTAACAAGTTTTTAAGTGTAAAAATACTGCGTGATTCCATTTGTTTTGTTATGATATATGTTGGTTTTTGTTCATTGGTCCTGGCCCATAACTCCCATAGCCCTGGTTACAGTCTTTTTTCATAATATTGGGTGTTTTCAGGCCTCAGGGGCAGGTCTTTCACCTTCTCCTGCATTCCTTTCATTCTAATGTTCCCCTGCCTTTCTGAGTGTGGGTTTCAAGACCCTCCTGATACAGACAGGAAACAGGGAAATATCAGGTAGAAGAGGGCTGTTCCCCGGCAAAGGCGTCACCCTCAAGCCTGGATACCTGTGACCCTGACTGGGAACAGGCATTCCCATTTTTGCACCCAAAAGTTGCCTTTTGGCCCACCACACCCATCTATCCTGTACCCATATAAATCCCAAACCCCTGGTTCCAGAAGGAGATCAGAGACTAACAGAAGAGCAGAGGAGTGGCAGAATGGTATGGCAGAGGGAAGAAAAGAAGCATCTGAACGCTGAGAGGAGTTCAGCTGGGGATGGTCGGAGAGGAGATGGGCCACTGGGCAGCCAAACTCCAGGGGAAGACCATCTTCCCACTCCATCCCCCCTTCCAGCTCCCCATCCATCTTGCTGAGAACCACCTCCACCACTCAATACAACCCCCGCACTCATCTTTTAAGTCCTTGTGTGACCTAATTGTTCTGGGATGCTGGACAAGAGCTCGGGATAAGGGAGACCACCCCTCATATTGTCTTATGCCCAATTTCTGCCTCCAAAGAAAGAAGAAGTAAAAACTAAAAGGCAGAAATGAAATCCACAAGCAGACAGCCCGGTGCCACACCCTGGGCCTGGTAGTTAAAGATCAACCCCTGACCTAATCAGTTATTTGTATAAGAAAAGCACTGTGAAGATCCCTGTCCTGTTCTGTTCCGTTCTAATTACTGGTGCATGCAGCTCCCAGTCACATACCCTCTGCTTGCTCAATTGATCACAACCCTCTCATGCAGACCCCCTTAGAATTGTGAGCCCTTAAAAGGGACAGGAATTGCTCACTCAGGGAGATTGGTTGTTGGAGACGTGAGTCTTGCCAAAGCTCCTGGCCAGATAAAGCCCTTCCTTGTTTAACTCAGTGTCTGAGAGGTTTTGTCTGTGGCTTGTCCTGCTACATTTCTTGGTTCCCTGACTGGGAAGTGAGGTGATTAATGGACGGTCAAGGCAGCCCCTTAGGCGTCTTAGGCTTGCCCTGTGGAGCATCCCTGTGGGAGACTGCCGCCAGCTTGAGCGACCCAGATCCTGAGAGCGCTCCCGGGTAGGCAATTGCCCCAGTGGAATGCCTTGCCAGAGCAGCGCGTGGCAGGCCCCCATGGAGGATCAACGCAGTGGTTGAACACTGGGAAGGAACTGGCACTTGGAGTCTGGACATCTGAAACTTGGTAAGACTAGTCTTTGGAACTTGCCCCACTCCATCTGAGTGGAAGCGTGGCCTGATCACCCATGGCGTGCCTGTACCGGCACTTTGGATTTTGTTTTTGACTTGACTTGGATTGCTTGATACTTTGGTTTTGGTTTTGACCTGGCTTGGATTTCTTGATATTCTGATTTTGGTACTGATTCTGGTTTGGTATAAACTGAAAAAATGTGTGTGTGCCCTTTTTACCCGTTCTTTGTTTTGTGGTGTGCGTGTGGTGTGAGTGTGGTGTTTTGTCTCAAGGAAACATGGGTCAGGCACAAAGTAAGCCCAACCCACTAGGAACTATGTTGAAAAATTTCAAAAAGGGATTTAAGGGAGACTATGGAGTTACTATGACACCAGGAAAACTTAGAACTTTGTGTGAGATAGACTGGCCAGCATTAAAGGTGGGTTGGCCATCAGAAGGAAGCCTGGACAGGTCCCCTGTCTCAAAGGTATGGCACAGGGTAACCTGTAAGCCAGGAAACCCAGATCAGTTTCCATATATAGATTCTTGGTTATAGCTAGTTATAGATCCCCCACAGTGGTTAAGAGGCCAGGCAGCAGCAGTACTAGTAGCAAAGGGACAGTTAGTTAAGGAATGTTCTCGCCCCACCCGCCGAGAGAAATCGGCACCAAAAGTCCTGTCTGACCCAACACCAGAAGAATCATGGCAGGAATTGGTACCAGCAGTGTCCCCTTCTTATTAAGAGGAAGGGCTCCCCACTCCTGAGCCCACAGCACCTCCACCTCCACCAGATAGCCACACTCCTAGACCACCCAGGGTAGACAAAAGAGGAAGTGAAGCCACGGGAGAAACTCCTCCCTTGGCAGCTCGCTTACAGCCCAAGACTGGAATCCAAATGCCCCTGAGGGAGCAGCAATGTACTGGGGTAGATGAGGAGGGACACATGGTGGAAAGGCGTGCCTTTGTGTATCAACCTTTCACCTCTGCTGACCTCCTCAAATGGAAAACTAGTACTCCAGCTCACACCGAAAAGCCTCAAGCTTTAATTGACTTGCTGCAAACTATTATACAGACTCATAATCCTACTTGGGCTGATCACCACCAGCTGCTCATGTACCTCTTTAATACAGATGAAAGGCGAAGGGTGCTCCGGGCAGCAACTAAGTGGTTAGGGGAGCACATCCCGGCCAATTACCAAAACCCCCAAGAATATATAAGAATTCAGCTGCCAGGAACAGACTCCCAATGGGACCCAAACGAGGGACCAGACATGGAGAGGCTAAGACAGTACCGTGAGGCATTAATAGAAGGTCTAAAGAAAGGGACTCAAAAGGTTACAAAATGTAAATAAGGTTTCTGAGGTCATCCAAGGAAAAGAGGAGAGTCCAGCGCAATTCTATGAAAGACTGTGTGAAGCTTACCGTATGTACATTCCTTTTGATCCAGATAGCCCCGAAAATCAGCACAGGATCAACATGGCCTTAGTTAGTCAAAGCACAGACGATATCAGGAGAAAATTGCAGAAACAGCCTGGGTTTGCGGGTATGAATAACTCACAGTTACTGGAAATAGCCAATTAAGTGTTTGTGAGTAGAGATGCAACAAGCTGCAGAGAAAGCCATAAGGAAGGCGAACGCCAGGCCAGGTGAGAACGCGGACTTACTGGCCATGGCCATTAGGGGAATTCCCCCAAAGGGAGTGGGAAAGGGAGGTTCCGGGAAGAATCCCCAGTCTAATCGCCCATGCTTGCAATGCAACCAATGCACCTACTGTAAGGAAATAGGACATTGGAAAGATAAGTGTCCCCAACTGAAGGAAAAGCAAGGTGATTTAGAACAAAAGACCTCAGATGAAGACGAGGGAGCTTTGTTCAATCTGGCTGAAGGGATACTGGACTGAAGGGGACTGGGCTCAAGCGCCCCCAAGGAGCCCACGGTCAGGATTACAAGGGGGCAAGGTCATTAAGTTTTTGGTGGATACTGGTGCCGAACATTCAGTAGTGACCACTCCGGTCGCCCCCTTATCCAAGAAAACCATTGATATAATCAGAGCACAGGGGTTTCCACCAAGCAGGCTTTCAGTCTACTGCGGACCTGCTTGGTGGGGGGACATGAAATCGTTCACCAGTTCTTGTACATGCCTGACTGTCCCTTGGCCTTGCTGGGAAGAGACTTGCTTAGCAAGCTGAGACCCACCATCTCCTTTACAAAACAGGGCTCTTTACAGCTAAAGTTACCGGGAACAGGAGTTATCATGGCCCTTACGGTCCCTCAGGAAGAAGAATGGAGACTTTTTCTAACCGAGCCAGGCCAAGAGATAAAACCAGCTCTAGCTAAGCGATGGCCCTGAGTATGGGTGGAGGATAGTCCTCCGGGACTGGAAGTCAACCAAGCCACCGTACTCATAGAAGTGAAGCCTGGGGCCCAACCAATTAGACAAAAGCAGTATCCGGTTCCCAGGGAAGCTCTCGAAGGAATCCAGGTTCATCTCAGGCGCTTGAAAGCCTTTGGAATTATAGTTCCTTGCCAATCTCCATGGAACACCCCTCCTCCCTGTCCCTAAGCCAGAGACAAAGGACTACTGGCCAGTACAGGACTTGCTCTTGGTCAATCAAGCTACAGTGACTCTGCACCTGACAGTTCCTAACCCTTACACATTGTTAGTGCTGCTGCCAGCTGAGGACAGCTGCTTTACCTGTCTGGACTTAAAAGATGCCTTCCTTAGCATCAGAATAGCTCCCCAGAGCCAGAAGCTATTTGCCTTTCAGTGGGAAGATCCGGAGTCAGGTGTCACTACTCAGTATACTTGGAACCAGCTTCTCCAAGGGTTCAAGAACTCCCCTACTAGCTTCAGGGAGGCCCTGGCTCAAGATCTGCAAAAGTTTCCTGCTAAAGACCTAGGCTGCATCTTGCTCCTGTACGTGGACGACCTTCTGCTGGGACACTCCACGGCAGCTGGGTGCGCAAAAGGGATGGATGCCCTGCTTCGGCACCTGGAGGACTGTGGGTATAAGGTGTCCAAGAAGAAAGCTCAGATCTGCAGACAGCAGGTAAGCTACTTGGGATTCACTATTCGGAAAGGGGAGCGCAGCCTGGGGTCAGAAAGAAGCAGGTCATCTGCAGCCTACCAGAACCTAAAACCAGAAGGCAAGTAAGGAAATTCCTAGGAGCTGTGGGGTTTTGCAGATTATGGATTCCAAACTTTGCAGTGCTAGCCAAACCTTTGTACAGGGTTACAAAGGGGGATGACTGAGAGCCTCTATGACCCTCTTTGAATGGGGTCCTCTACAACAGGAAGCCTTTTGTAAGTTAAAGGAAAAACTTATGTTGGCCCCAGTCCTAGGACTACCAGATTTGACAAAGCCCTTTACACTCTATGTGTCAGAAAGAGAAAAATTGTCAGTTGGAGTTTTAACCAAGACTGTGGGCCCCTGGCCAAGGCCAGCGGCCTATCTCTCAAAACAACTAGGTGGGGTTTCCAAAGGCTGGCCGCCATGTCTAAGGCCCCTGGCAGCAACAGCCCTGTGAGCACAAGAAGCAGATAAACTAACCCTTGGGCAAAACCTGAATATAAAGGCCCTCCATGCTGTGGTAACTTTGATGAATACCAAAGGACATCATTGGCTAACAAATGCTAGATTAACCAAGTACCAAAGCTTGCTATGTGAAAATCCCCTCATAACCATTGAAGTCTGTAACACCCTAAATCCCGCCACCCTGCTCCCAGCATCAGAGAACCCGGTAGAGCGTAACTGTGTAGAGGTGTTGGACTCAGTTTATTCTAGCAGTCCTGACCTTCGGGACCAGCCATCGGCATCAGTAGACTGGGAGTTATACGTGGACGAGAGCAGCTTCATCAACCTACAAGGAGAAAGATGTGCAGGATGTGCAGTGGTAACTTTGGATGCTGTCATTGAAGACAAACCATTGCCACAGGGCACTTCAGCCCAGAAGGCTGAGCTCATCGCTTTAACTCGGGCTCCAGAACTCAGTGAAGGTAAGACTGTAAACATCTACACTGCCTCTCGATATGCCTCTCTAACCCTTCAAGTGCATGGAGCATTATATAAGGAAAAGGGTCTGTTAAACTCTGGGGGAACGGACATAAAATATCAACAAGAAATTCTACAATTACTAGAGGCAGTGTGGAAACCTCAGAAGGTGGCAGTCTTGCACTGCAGGGGACATCAGTGAGCCTCCATCTCAGTGGCCTTAGGAAATTCTCCGGCTGATTCAGAAGCTCAAAAAGCAGCGTCTACCCCTTACCGGGCATTGGTAGCAGCCCCCTTACTCCCTTAAACACCTGACCTGGTACCTACCTATTCTAAGGAAGAAAAAGACTTCTTCCATGCAGAAGGGAGGTAAGTAATAAAAGGAGGATGGATCAGACTGCCAGATGGGAGGGTAGCTGTGCCGCAGTTGCTGGGAGCCACATTCATATTGGCCATGCATGAAACCACTCATCTAGGTCAAGAGTGACTTGAAAAATTGTTAGGCCAGTGCTTCTACATCTCACACTTGCCAGCCCTTGCCAAAGCAGTAGCACAACAGTGCGTTACCTGCCAACAGCACAATGCGAGGCAAGGCCCCACTGTTCCGCCCGGCATACAAGCTGATGGAGCGGCTCCTTGTGAGGATCTTCAGGTGGATTTCACAGAAATGCCAAAATGTGGAGGTAACAAGTATTTGCTGGTTCGTGTGTGTAGTTACTCTGGATGGGTGGACGCTTATCCAACACGAACTGAAAAGGCCTGCGAGGTACCCCGTGTGCTTCTCTGAGATCTTATTCCTAGGTTTGGACTGCCCTTACGAATCGACTCAGATAACGGGCTGGCATTTGTGGCTGACTTGGTACAGAAGACAGCAAAGGCATTAGGAATCACTTGGAAGCTACATGCTGCCTACCAACCTCAGAGTTCCCGAAAGGTGGAGCGAATGAATTGGACTATCAAAAATAGTTTAGGGAAAGTATGTCAGGAAACAGGATTAAAGTGGATACAGGCCCTTCCTAGGGTATTGTTTAAAATTAGATGTACTCCTTCTAAGAAAACAGGATACTTCCCTTATGAAATAGTGTATCATTGGCCTCCTCCTACACTACAGGGACTTCCAAGCACTCCCTGAGAGTTAGGTGGAATTGAATTACAGCGACAGCTACAGGCTTTGGGAAAAATTACACAGACAATCTCTACTTGGGTAAATGAGAGAGGTCCCATCAGCTTATTCTCCCCAGTTCACCCTTTCTCTGCAGGTGATCGCGTGTGGATCAAGGACTGGAACGTAGCCCCTTTGCGGCCACAGCGGAAAGGACCTCAGACCATCATCCTGACCACCCCCACGGCTGTAAAGGTAGAAGGAATCCCAGCCTGGATCCACCACAGCCATGTGAAACCTGCAGCTGATGAAACCTGGGAGGCAAAACCGAGCCTGGACAACCCCTGCAAAGCGACTCTGAGGAAGACGACAAGCCCTGCTCCAGTCACACCCGGAAGCTGAGTGGTCTACGCATGGCCGAAACATGAGGAGGATCATCGTGGGACTCATTTTCCTTACAATTTGGACTTGTGTAGTAAAAACTTCCACTGATTTTCCCCGCATGGGGAACTGCTCTCAGTGTATGCATCAGGTTACCGAGGTAGGGCAACAAGTTAAAACAATCTTTCTGTTCTACAGTTACTATGAATACCTAGGAACTTTAAAAGGAACATGTTTATATAATGACACTCAGTACAAGGTATGTAGCCCAGGAAACGACCGGCCAGATGTGTGTTATGACCCCTCTGAGCCTCCCATGTCCACAGTTTTTGAAATGAGATTAAGGACTGAAGACTGGTGGGGACTCATAAATGATACAAGTAAAGTATTAGTCAGAACAGAGGAAAAAGGGGTGCCCAAACGCATAACCTTGAAATTTGATGCCTGCACTGTCATTAATAGCAGTAAGTTAGAAAGGGGATGTGCCTCTTTTAGTTGGGAAAAAGGCTATATGACCGAAAATAAGTACATTTGTCGTGAATTAGGACTGTGTGGAAATGAATGTGGATACTGGTCTTGCGTGATTTGGGCCACTTGGATAAAAAATGAAAAGGATCCAGTTCACCTTCAGAAAGGAAAAAATGGCCCTTCGTGTACTAAGGGACAATGTAACCCCTTAGAGCTAGTAATAACCAATCCCCTTGATCCTCGCTGGAAAAAAGGGGAGCGTGCAACCTTAGGAATCGATGGGGCCGTACTGGATCCTTGAATAAATATCTTAGTTCGAGGAGAGGTTTACAAACGCTGTCCTGAGCCAGTGTTTCCAACTTTCTATGATGAACTGAATGTGCCAGTGCCAGAAATTCCAGGAAAAACAAGACATTTGTTTTTGCAACTAGCTGAGCATGTAGCCCAGTCTCTCAAAGTCACTTCATGTTATGTATGTGGAGGAACTGTAATAGGAGATCAATGGCCATGGGAAGCCCGAGAATTAGTACCTACAGACTAGTTCCTGATGAATTCCCGGCTCAAAAGAATCACCCTAATAATTTCTGGGTCCTCAAAGCCTCAATTATTGGACAATATTGCATAGCTAGAGAAGGAAAAGAATTCACTCACCCCATAGGACGACTTAGTTGTCTGGGACAGAAACTGTATAACAGTACCACAAAAACAGTGACTTGCTGGAGTTCAAATCACACAGAGTACTCCATTTAGTAAAATCCCAAAGTTGCAAACCATGTGGACCCACCCGGAGTCCCACTGGGACTGGACAGCCCCCACCAGATTATACTGGATATGTGGGCATAGAGCTTATGCCAAATTACCCGACCAGTGGGCAGGTAGTTGTGTTATTGGCACTATTAAATCATCTTTCTTCCCACTGCCCATAAAGACAGGCGAACTCCTGGGCTTCCCTGTCTATCCCTCCCATGAAAAGAGAAGCATAGCTGTAGGAAATTGGAAAGATGATGAATGGCCCCCTCAGAGAATCATACACTATTATGGGCCTGCTACTTGGACGCAAGACGGCTCATGGGGATACTGGATCCCCATTTACATGATCAACCAAATCATACGGTTACAAGCTGTCTTAGAAATAATCACTAATAAAACTGACAGAGCCTTGACTATTCTGGCCTGGCAAGAAACTCAGATGAGAAATGCTATATATCAAAATAGACTGGCTCTTGACTACTTGCTAGCAGCTGAAAGAGGGGTCTGTGGGAAATTTAACCTTACTAATTGCTGTCTACACATAGATGATCAAGGGCAAGTAGTTGAAGACATAGCTAGAGATATGACAAAACTGGCACATGTGCCCATGCACGTGTGGCACAGATTTGATCCTGGGGCCATGTTTGGAAAATGGTTCCCAGTGCTAGGAGGATTTAAAGCTCTTATAATAGGAGTTATAATAGTAATAGGAACCTGCTTACTGCTCCCTTGTTTGCTAACTGTACTTCTTCAAACGACAAAAAGCTTCATTGCTACCTTAGTTCACCAAAATGCTTCAGCACAAGTGTACTATATGAATCACTATCAACGTGTCTTGCAAGAAGACATGGGGGTAGTGAGAATGAAAGTGAGAACTCCCACTATTAAGTGAGATTCTCAAAGAGGGGGAGTAAGGGAGGGGACCACCCCTCATATTGTCTTATGCCCAGTTTCTGCCTGCAAAGAAAGAAGAAGTAAAAACTAAAAGGCATAAATGAAATCCACAAGCAGACAGCCTGGCACCACACCCTGGGCCTGGTAGTTAAAGATCGACCCCTGACCTAATCGGTTATGTTATCTATAGATTACAGACATTGTATAGAAAAGCACTGTGAAAATCCCTGTCCTGTTCTGTTCCATTCTAATTACTGGTGCATGCAGCCCCCAGTCACATACCCCCTGCTTGCTCAATCGATCACAACCTTCTCATGCAGACCCCCTTAGAGCTGTGAGCCCTTAAAAGGGACACGAATTGCTCACTCAGGGAGCTCGGTTGTTGGAGACGTGAGTCTTGCCGAAGCTCCCGGCCGAATAAAGCCCTTCCTTCTTTAACTTGGTGTCTGAGGGGTTTTGTCTGTGGCTTGTCCTGCTACAGGGATACAGAAAGCTGTCACATTGGCCTTCTATCCTTGCAAAAAGGCAGAGGGTCCACTGAGCTGGTTAACAGGTTAACCTAAGCCATCTGCAGATGGCAAGGCTAAAAGAGCACACTGTAACACACGCCCACTTGGGCCCCTGCACCTGTCCATCTGTGTGCTCCCTCTCTTGTAAGGGGTTTAAGCAGCAGCAGTGACTGAACAGATAAGCCACACCCCAGTCGCATGTCCTGTGAATGGGGGTCAGGAAACTGTCCATTTCACTCTCATGAGAGAGTCCCACTCTATTCCTTGAGGGAGAAAATGCTGATGTCATGAAGCTTCAATAAAACCCCAAGATGACAAGGTTCAGGGAGCTTCCAGAGAGCTGAACGCTTGTAGGTTCCTGGAGGGTGGTGCCGCAGGGAGGGCATGGAAGCTCTGTGCCTGTTCCCCTGCCATCAAGAAGAGTCCAAATCTGTACAATATTTGAAGAGATTTATTCTGAGCCAAATATGTGTGACCATGGCCTGTGACACAGCCCAAGGGTATCAAGAGAACACGTGCCCAAGGTGGTCGAGATACAGCTTGGCTTTATATATTTTAGGGAGGCATGAGACTTCAATCAAGTACATTTAAGAAACACATTGGTTTCATCTGGAAGAGCAGGACAGCCAAAAGGGGGAGAAGACCTTCTGGGTCATAGGTAGATTTAAATTTTTTCTGATTGGCAATTTGTTGAAAGAGTTATTATCAATAAAAAGGAATGTCTGGGTTAAAATAAGGGGCTGTGGAGACCTAAGTTTTATCATGCAGATGAAACCTCCAAGTAGCAGACTTCAGAGAGAATAGATTGTAAATGTTTCTTATCAGATATAAGGTCTGTCTGTGTTGATGTTAATGCTGGAGGGATAGAATTAGGCACGTCCAAACCCCACTTCCCATCATGGTCTGAAATAATCTTTTTTCGGGTTAAATTTTAGAGTCTCCTGATCCAGAAGAAAGTCCATTCAGATGGTTGGGGGGCCTCAGAATTTTATTTTTGGTTCCCATCCCCAAATCTTGCCCTACACGTCCTCATCTGTATCCTTTGCAATATCGTTTATAATAAACCAGTAAGTGTAATTAAGCATTTCCTTGAGTTCTGTGAGCTGCTCCAGCAAATTAATTAAACTCAAAGAGGGGTTTGCAGGAACCCTAACCCGAAGGTGGTCAGCCAGAAGTTCTAGAAGCCCGGACTTGTGACTAATGTGTGTAGGGGGGGCAGTCATGGGAACAGAGTCCTCACCCTGTGAGATCTGATGCTCTCTATCTTTGGGGAGATGCTGTTGGAACCGAATTGGAGGAGACCTGGCTGGTGTCCACTGCTTGGTGTTTGGGGGAAAACCCCCCACACATTTGGTCACAGAAGTCTTCTGTGTTGATGGTTTTTTGTGGTGTGACAGCAGAGGGAAGACACAGTTTGAGGTGGGTTTTTGCCTATACGCCATTCACATGAGGTATCTAAAACAGTCAAATTTAGAGAAGCAGGAAACAGAATGGTTGTTGCTAGGAAAGGCGAGGAGAGGGAAAAGGGAGATGTTGATGGACAGTTCAGTTATTTGAGATCAGTACGTTCTAGAGATCTGCTGTACGTCACAGTGCCTAGAGTTAACAATAAGGTTTTATGCACTCTTGAGCAACTCCAAAGAAGCGACTGATCATGCTTTTGACCTTGCAAGGAAAAATTGTGGTAGAAAGCCAAAATCCCTTGAGATGCTTTTCAACAACTCAAGATGCTATTTAAAAGCTTTGAACATTAATAGATAGTTGTAAAGCCTTAACCTTTTACGAGAGTGGTTTTATGTCTTTTAAATGAAAAGGAGCACACTTCATTGTATTTTAGCTGCGTTTTTGTCCTGTAGTAGCTGAATATTCAGAATCTCTCAGATTTTCGTCATCTGGTGCGTAGAAGCCGGTAGATTTTTTTCTCTTTATCCTTCATGTTTCTCTTTGATAGCACAGCTGTGTAGATATAAAACTCAAAAAAGTTTATTTTATTTTTTTCCCTTAGGTGGGATTTATCTTCTTTAAGACAACTTCCTGACCTCGGACACATAGAAGGCTGCTGAAGGCAATGGAGGATCCTTTCATTTCAAACAAAATCACATTCAATTTTTTGAGAGCTGCAGGCCTCGGTGGTGTTAAATTGTGTCATTTAGTATTAAAGAAACACGATAAAACTTTCAAAGACTGATCATGTGTCTTGGCTGTTTATCATGGAAAGGTAGGAAATTGGCTACAGCAAAAGCTATTCATGTGAAAAATAAGGATTTGAAGCATCTCGGACTACCATGGAGACAGAACCCACGGTTTAAATTGGTATTTGTGTGTCTATATTTGGAGGCATAAAAAAATAAACAGATGTGGATTTATCAAATGAACCCAAGCGAGGCCAGGTCAAAAGAAATTTTCAGGAGAAACTCCACACGTTAAATTTCTCTTTCTAATACAAAATGACAACACACTTAAACAAAGAACAGGCTGTACCAACACGGGTATTTTATCTCTAAAGGGGAGAAAAAGTCTTGACGCCATTTTCTGTCTTCTCTTTATAGTTGGTCTCTCTATTTGGGCTATAGTAAAAATAATTATTCAGGAGAAAATTTCCTTTCTCTCTCTTTCTTGCTTTCTTCTTTCTTTCTTTCTTTCTCTTCTTTCTTTCTTTCTCTTTCTTTCTTTCTCTTCTTTCTTTCTTTCTCTTCTTTCTTCCTTTTTTCTTTCTTTTCTTTTCTTTCTTCCTTTCTTTCTTCTTTCTTTTTTCTTTTCCTTCTTTCTTTTGTCTTACACTGTCACCCAAGTTGGAGTGCAGTGGTGTGATCATAGCTCACTGCAGCCTTGAACTCCTGGCCTCAAGTGATCCTCCCATTTCAGCCTCCCAAGTAGCTGGGACTACAGGAGTGCACCACCAAGCCTGGCTAATTTTTAAATCTTTTTGTAGAGATGGGGTCTCCGTATGTTGCCCAGGCTGGTCTCAAACTCCTGGCTTCAAGGGATACTCCCACCTGGGTCTCCTAAAGTGTTGCAGTTGCAGGATCAGCCCACCATGCCAGGCAGGAGAAACTTTTTATAAGAGCCAATATATTGTGCGTTAGGTGTTGCAATACCATATACTGACAATTTCCAAGTCTATATATGTCTTGGTTTAAGGAGTAAAACATAGTTAATGCACATTCATCTTGCATCAGTACCTGAAAGTGATTTTAATTGGCAAGAAGACTAGTTTATATTTTCTTTTTTCTTTTTTTTGAGAGAGAGTCTCACTCTGTCACCCAGGCTGGAGTGCAGTGGCACTATCTCGGCTCACTGCAACTTCCGCCTCCTGGGTTCAAGTGATTCTCCTGTCTCAGCCTCCCGAGTAGCTGGGACTTCAGGTGCGTGCCACCACGCCCAGCAAATTTTTTGTATGTTTAGTAGAGATCGGGTTTCACAGTGTTAGCCAGGATAGTCTCCATCTCCTGACCTCGTGATCTGCCAGCCTCGGCCTCCCAAAGTGCTGGGATTACAGGCATGAGCCACTGTGCCTGGCCCTATATTTTCAATATATGGATAACCCTTGAACAATGTGGGGATTAGGGGCACTGACCCCCCCCAGTCAAAAATCCATATATTACTTTTAACTCCCCCAAAACTTAACTGCTAATAAATTGCTGAAGACCAGAAGCCTTATGGTGAGATAAACAGTCAACTAACACATATTTTGTACGTTATATGTATTATATACTGTGTTGTTACAATAAAGTAAGCTAGAGGAAAGGAAAATCATAAAGAAGAGGAAATATATTTACCATTCATCAAGTAGAAGTGAATCGTTGTAAATGTCTTCATCTCATTGTCTTCACATTGAGGAGGCTGAGGAGGAGAAGGAAGAGGAGGGGTTGGTTTTGCTATCTAAGGGATGGCAGAGGTGGAAGAAAATTCATGTGTAAGTGGATCCCCAATGCAGTTCAAAGGCCAAGTGTAGATCCTTCTTCTAAAGACAGGTGTGCATCGCCTTTACCTGGCTGTTATGGTTCATCCACACGGGTGTGTAGGCTGCGTCTCAGACTTGATGCTCTCAAGTTACCACTCTCTGTTTTGTTCTCTTCTATTTTTGGAAGGCCAAGTAAAAGATGGAAAAAAAGATCTCATAGATGATTAGTCAACTCTTTCATGGAAAAAATGCTGTGAAACTAATTGTGTTTCACAGAAATATGCCATATTCTTGTAGGAACTCAAATATTTGTTTACAGTAACATATATCTATACATGCTCATACATACATGTATAAAACCTAAATAGGTCATCTAGTCTAATTTCTTTTTTTTTTAGGTGGCTGGACATCTAAGTTTTTCAGGACAGATAACATTTTCTTTTCTTTTCTTTTCTTTCTTTCTTTTTTTTTTTTTAAACTTATTCCAGGCAAGGCACAGTGGTTCACATCTGTAATCCCAGCACTTTGGGAGGCCAAGGCAGGACAGTTGGCCTGGAGTTTGAGACCAGCCTGGGAAACATAGGGATAACTTGTCTCTACAAAAAA
>NW_026652282.1:949344-964081 GCF_009828535.3 Hylobates moloch
ATTAGCCTTGCCTAATATATCATGAATTTGTAATTATATTGACTTAGACGTCATTAAATAGTTCCTTAATCAAAAAAACCAAAACACCCAAATACTTTCTGGAAATGTTTTAGCTTCCTGTTTATTTCTCCATTTTACACTTAAGATAATGTATTATTCTCTTCTTTATGCAATTAAAATATTTTGAAAGTAATTCAGCTAATAATCTTTAAACTCTTCATTTTCAAGCTAAATAGGTAAAATTTCTATTACTTTTTCTTGAACTTTCTAAGGCTGGCCTTGTCATGCATTTGAAATCTGAAGTGTGGGTGTCAATGTCGACCCTAGGGTTTGGTTTAGTGATGAAAAAGCTCTTGCTTCTCACTAAGGTTAGGTGACAAAGGGCTATTTGTAACCAGACTTCCAGCAGTAGAATAAAGCTGAGCACAGCCATGACTCAGAACACAAAGTTTTTGTTCTGACTTTGCAATCCCAAAGTATGTTCTCTTTATGAGGCCTAAATGAGCAGAAGACCAATTTTTTTTTTTGGTAGAGACAGGGTTTCACCATGTTGGTCAGGCTGGTCTCAAACTCCTGGCCTCAAGTGATCTGCCCACCTTGGCCTCCCAAAGTGCTGGGATTATAGGCATGAGCCACCACACCTGGCCAGAAGTCTAATTTTAGAATACGTGATTCAATTTCCAGCTTAAAAGGAAGAGCTTCCAGAGATCCTGATCAAGATGACCAAATAGGAACAGCTCTGGTCTGCAGTTCCCAGTGAGATGGACACAGAAGGCAGGTGATTCCTGCATTTCCAACTGAGATACCTGGTTCATCTCATTGGAACTGGTTAGACAGTGGGTGCAGCCCACGGAGGGCGAGCTGAAACAGGGTGGAGCATCACCTCACCTGGGAAGCACGAGGGGTCAGGGAATTTTCTCCCCTACCCAAGGGAAGCTGTGAGGGACGGAGCCTGAGGAACCGGGGACTCCTGTCCAGATGCTGTGCTTGTCCCACGGTCTTCGCAAGTAGCAAACCAGGAGATACCCTGTCGTGCCTACCCCACCAGGGCCCTGGGTTTCAAGCACAAAAGCGGGCGGCCATTTGGGCAGACAACGAACTAGCTGCAGGAGTTTTTTTGCTTGTTTGTTTGTTTGTTTGTTTCCATACTCCAGTGGCAGCTGGAACACCAGCGAGACAGAACCACTTACTCCCCTGGAAAGGGGTGCTAAAGCCAGGGAGCCAAGTGGTCTGGTTTGGCTGGTCCCACCCCCATGGAGTCCAGCAAACTAAGATCCACTGGCTTGAAATTCTTGCTGCAAAGCACAGCAGCAGTCTGAGATGGACCTGGGACACTCGAGCTTGGTGGGGGGAGGGGCATCCAGCATTTCTGAGGCTTGAGTGAGCGGTTTTACCCTCACAGTATAAACAAAGCTGCCAGGAAGTTCAAACTGGGCGGAGCCCACTGCAGCTCAGCAAGGTTGCTGTGGCCGGATTGCCAGATTTCTCCTCTCTGGGCAGGGAACCTCTGAAAAAAAGGCAGCAACCCCAGTCAGGGACTTATAGATAAAACCCCCATCTACCTGGGACAGATCACCTCAGGGGAAGGGGCAGCCATGGGCACAGCTTCAGCAGACTTAAATGTCCCTGCCTGACAGCTCTGAAGAGAGCAGCAGACCACCAAGCACAGCATTCGAGCTCTGCTAAGGATCAGACTGGCTCTTCAAGTGGGTCCTTAACCCCGTGTATCCTGACTGGGTGACATCTCCCAGTAGGGGCCGACAGACACCTCATACAGGAGAGCTCTGGCTGGCATGTGGCAGGTGCCCCTCTGGGATGAAGCTTCCAGAGGGAAGAACAGGCAGCAATCTTTGCTGTTCTGCAGCCTCTGCTGGTGATACCCAAGCGAATAGGATCGGGAGTGAACCTCCAGCAAACTCCAGCAGATCTGCAGCAGAGGGGCCTGACTGTTAGAAGGAAAACTAACAAACAGAAAGGAATAGCATGTCCACTCAAGGACCCCATCTGAAGGTCACCAACATCAAAGACCAAAGGTAGATAAATCCACAAAGATGGGGAGAAACCAGTGCAAACAGGCTGCAAATTGCAGAAACCAGAATGCCTCTTCTCCTCCAAAGGATCACACCTCCTTGCCAGCAAGGGAACAAAATTGGATGGAGAATGAGTTTGATGAATTGACGGAAGTAGGCTTCAGAAGGTGGGTAATAACAAACTCCTCCGAGCTAAAGGAGCATGTTCTAACCCAATGCAAGGAAGCTAAGAACCTTGAAAAAAGGTTGGAGGAATTGCTAACTAGAATAACCGCTTTAGAGAAGAACATAAATGACCTGATGGAGCTGAAAAACACAGCACAAGAACTTCATGAAGCATACACAAGTATCAATAGCCAAATCCATCAAGCAGAAGAAAGGATATCAGTGATTGAAGATCAACTTAATGACATAAAGTGAGAGGACAAGATTAGAGAAAAAAGAACAAAAAGGAACGAACAAAGCCTCCAAGAAATATGGGAAAGAAAAAAAGAAGAAAGAATGAATGAAAGAATGAACAAAAGAAAGAATGAAAGAAAGACAGAAAGAGAAAGGAAAGAGGGAGGGAAGGAGGGAGGGAGGAAGGAAGGAAGGAAAATTTACTCAGAAATGAGTGCCTTAACTTTTAAAATAATACTTTCAAATCATGTGGATGTATTAAATCTTCTAGACTATTAAATTAGGTGTTGCCAAAAATTCGTGTAGAATTACCTGCATCTCTCTGTTTTATGTTTAAATAGCCGTCTCCTGCTGTGAATTTCTCCATCAAGCTATTTATTCAGAAAAGTATTTAAAATAGATACAAATAAGAGGAGAAAAGAAAGAGTTGGTTTATTGGCTGCATTAGTGAAACAATTGGATGCAATTTTGACAAATGCATTAAAGAAGAAATGGTGCCCCTACACTCTGTGACAAAACGACCTCAGAGAATACCAGCGTGACACTACCTGTGGCCACAATCCTTCTCCAGCGCCTCCAGGGTGGCAGATGCCAGAAAAACTCAGATCTACCTTGTTTGTTCTTTTGAAGTTCAATTCTCCACTGATCCTTTTCTGTATATATTTTTTGACAAATAACAGAGATGGAGAAGTATTTTGAGAGAGGAAAATAAACAATAAGCGTGTACCTGTAAAGGGAAACCTACTCAGCTGTAGTAACATTTGATGCTGCTCAGCTCTGTTTGTTTTGAGACAGATCCAATTACAGAAGCAAGACCACGGGGCAACGCACTGTGCATTTTCAGCTTTGAGAAACGAAGCCAATGCAACTCATCGTTTTAAACCACAAAGTGCCTTTCTATTAAAAATTTAAAATGTAGAGAAATAGAATGCATTGGCTCTGCAGGATCTCGCACAGGTTCTAGGTGGATTACAAGACCCCTCAAGCCTTTGAGAGTATTGTCAGTAAGTGCACCTTCATGCAAGGCAGAGGGGAAGCCCATGACCAATTAGGAAGGATTGCCTGTCTGCAATTCATCTCTCCACACACTTTCTCGTTATCCCCTTCGAATCCAACTCTGGTCACACGTAATGGTCATCATTCATTATTAAAACAGAAGTCTAGGGCCAGGCACGGTGGCTCACGCCTGTAATCCCAGCACTTTGGGAGGCCAAGGTGGGTGAATCACCTGAGGTCAGGAGTTTGAGACCAGCCTGGCCAATATGGTGAAACCCCCTCTTTACTAAAACTACAAATAGTTAGCCGGGCATGGTGGTGGCTGCCTGTAGTCCCAGCTACTCAGGAGGCTGAGGCAGGAGAATCACTTGAACCCGGGAGACGGAGGTTGCAGTGAACCAAGATTGTGCCACTGCACTCCAGCCTGGGTGGCAGAGTAAGACTCCATCTCAATAAGGTCCCATTTACAGGTTCGGAGTTGTAGGATATGAATATGTTTTGGGGTCACAATTCAACCCATTGCAGTTGTATCCAGTTCCTTCTGGAGGCTCTAGGGAAGGCTCTTTCTGGAGGAAACTGGTTACAATTGTAGTGGATTGAACTATAGTCCCCTCAAATGCTATATCTGCATCCTAGCCCCCAGAACCTGGGAATGGGACCTTATTTGGAAATAGGGTCTTTGCAGATGTCATTAAGGGAAGAATCTTGAGATCACAACTCACCGCAGCCTTGAAACTCCCGGGCTCAAGCAATGCTCCCCACTCAGCCTCCTGAGTAGCTGGGATTATAGGCACACACTACAATGTCCAGCTAATTTTTTGTAGAGATGGGGTCTCGATATGTTGCCCAGGCTGGTTTTGAACTCCTGGGCTCAAGCAATCTGCCCGCCTCAGCCTCTCAAAGTGCTAGGATTACAGGTGTGAGCCATGGCACCCAGCCTCTGTAGGTAAAATTGCAACATGAAAATACATATTCAAATATAGACAACTATTCTTTATGCTAATGAAGAGAAATGGAGCTGCAGATGTTACTGCATGGTTAATTAAACGTTAGTTTGATTTTATCTTTATTAATACTTCAATTAATGATTTGTTCCTCATGGAATATTTTCCCTTTAATTTAATTAATTTTACTTTATAAGTAATATATTTTTTTCATTCTCTGAGGAAACAGCTATTAATTAGACAAGAGAGGGTCATAGGTATCCTACACCTGGAAATGTGAAGTGGGGAATTCTTTGGCGATAAAGAAATAGCTGTTTGTTTAAAAAATTATTTTATTTTCCCAGTTTTTGTAGAGACACGGTCTTGTGACCTTGCCCAGGCTGATCTCGAACTCCTGGCTTCAAGCAATCCTCCTACCTTAGCCTCCAAAGCACTGAGATTACAGGCACGAGCCACAAAGAATAGTTGTTTTCCTTGTGAACTGCTCAGTAAAAAACAGGTTCAGCTTAAAATATGAAGTTCTTCTAGAAGGAAATTCAAGAAACTAAGCTGTATGTTTATGGTGTCTTCCCATCAAACAATTAACAAGGAAACAAAAGACAATGTATTTGAAATAAAATATATTTTCAAGTCTTCATATATTCCTTAACTCTTGAGTGGCAAAGATTACTTTGTGATTGGAGTAGAAGAATTTCCCTTTCCTTCGTGACTTCTCTAGTTTTCTAAGGCTGAGGTAATTCACAGAAGAGAAATGACCTCTGAAGAGGAATATTATTGTGGTTTCCTGGAAGGGGTTGGTCACAGAAAACTCCAGCATAACACCTCATACATATGGCCAGAGCAATGAATACAAAGGCTATAGGCATCATCCCATCCCCTTAATAAGATGCATTGATTGGACAAGGATGATACTGGCACAAGAAATGTCTAGCTGCACTTGGGGAGGGGTTGATGGTCATAGCCAGTGTCTGTGGAATGCTATAACTATTAACAGACGCTGGCACCCACTTCCAGGAAGGAAGGAAGGAAGGAAGGAAGGAAGGAAGGAAGGAAGGAAGGAAGGAAACAAACAGCAGAGTGTCTAGGGTACACTGTGATGTTTCAGGCATTCTAAGCTTTAGATTTTGGGGATAATTAAATTGCATCAGGGAGAATGAACAATGCCTCCTGTGTAAAGGTGTAACGTCCACCTGAGGGCCAAGTGTTGTGGCTTACACCTGTAATCCCAATGCTTTGGGAGGTCGAGGCAGGAGGATTGCTTGAGACCAGCAGTTCAAGACCAGACTGGGCAACATAACCAGACCCCATCCCTACAAAAAATTAAAAGCCTTAGCTGCCACATGGTGTGCTGGCATGTGTCTTTAGTCCCAGCTATTTGGGAGGCTGAGGTGGGAGGATCACTTGAGCCCAGGAGTATAAGGGTGCAGTGAGCTACGCCTGCAGCACTGCACTCTAGCCTGGGTGACAGTGTGAGACCCTGCCTCTAAAAAAATCCACACAAATAGGTAATATTATAAAACAACTTATAGATCAGAACTAGAGTATCAATAGGCACAATGGAAATAATGACATTAAGTTCCCCTCCTGAGGACTGCTTTACTTCCTTGTTTTGACTGTTCAAGTTGTTTTGGTCATTAGGTCTACCTCATTAGGGATGTAGAGTCGAATGATTACGTGTTAAAGACCCATGGATTATTTATCCTCTGTGTGGTTAAGACCTGTATGCAAAATTAGGTTCATTTTTTTCATTTTACTTTGTTTTAAGCATTGTTTTTTTAAAAAAATGAAATTTATTTTTAAAAATTTTGAGGGAATGGTATTCACATTCAGTGGTAGGAAATGATACATAGAGGTTGCCTGTACCTTCCATCCTAATTCCCAAATGGTAACATTTTGCGTAACTGTTGTACACTGTCACAACCAGAAAACGGACACTGATACAATCCACTGACCTTATTCATATTCTATCAGTTTCACTGATAATAATTTTTACGTGTTTGTGTGTCTTTATGTCTTTACAGTTTTACTACTTAGAGGCTCATATAATTACCATTACAATCAAGAAACAGGGCAGTCGCATCACGAGGGTCTCTCATTTTGCCTTTTGATAACCAACCCCCAACACCCCCCTGTATTTTTAATTGCATTCTATTATTTACTTTTCAAAATAGCCACACATCCCGACATTGTGGTTTTACAGGCAAAACAAATAGCAGAATTAACTCCTCTTTAATTTGAATCCAAGTAACTTATTTCCCAGTTTTACTTGGTCTATCTCATATATTGTTAAGTAGTCTATGTTCAGTAGAGTCCAGAAAGTATTTGCTCAGTATTTTTTTTTTTTTTTGAGACAGGGTCTTGCTCTGTCACCCAGGCTGGAGTGCAATGATGTGATCATAGCTCACTGCATCTTCAAACTCCTGGGCTTAAGCGATCCTCCTGCTTCAGCCTCCCAAGTAGCTGAGACCACAGGCATGCAACACCACGGCCAGCTAATTTTTAAATTTTCAGTAGAGAATAGGTATTGCTATATTGACCAGGCTAGTCTTGAACTCCTAGCCTCAAGCAATCCTCTCACCTTGGCCGCCAAAGTGCTGGGACTACAGGTGTGAGCGATTGTGCCCAGGCTATTCAGTATTTTTGTGTACCAACACTTTACAGGGAATTGTGGAAGACAGGTTTAAGAACCAAAGAACTTAAAATATATCTGAGAAAATAAAACTCGCTTGTATGAAACTAAATATTTTGGTATTATGGGGCCAATCATGACTATCAATAGCAATAAAAAGCATTATCCATATCACATATCTACGGGCTATGTTCCAGTCTTGTCACGCAGTTGAAACATAATTTACTTATTTATGTCTTATTTCTTTTATACCGTCATTTCTCAGTCTCCATGGAAAACTGGTTCTAGGACTCCTCATGAATATCAAAATTTGAGGATGCTCAAGTTTCTTTTATAAAATGACATGATATTTGCATATAACCTATGCATATTCTCTTGTATACTTTAAGTCATCTCTAGATTCCTTAAAATACCAAACGCGATGTAAAAGCTACTGTGTTGTTTAGGGATTAATGACAAGAAAAAGAAAAGTCTATACATATTCAGTACAGACCCTTTTTTTCCTGAATATTTTTGATCCCCGGTTGGTCGAATTCACAGATATGGAACCCATGAATACAAAGGGCTGACTATACATCAGGTATGGTTGAACGTGAGGCAATGAGCGACAGAGGTCAGAAGGAATAAGATGGAAAGGCAATAAATAGAAAATAAATCCTTCTCTGTTTTTTTCTCTGATCCACTACAATGGAAACCAGCCTCACTAGTATAAGAATAGTACAAATGAATATTCATAGAAATCTTTAAAATGTTTACAAATCACCTCTATGTCAATTTGTAATTTAATCTTTTTTAGAGAAATATAGATATATTTTACTTTAAGTTCTGGGGTACATGTGCAGAACATGCAGGTTTGTTGCACAGGTATACATGTGCCATGGTGGTTTGCTGCACCTATGAACCCATCATCTAGGTTTTAAGCCCTGCATACATTAGCTATTTGTCCTAATGCTCTCCCTCCCCTTGCCCCCCACCCCCTGACAGGCCTCAGTGTGTGATGTTCCCCTCTCTGTGTCCATGTGTTCTCATTGTTCAACTCCCACTTATGAGTGAGAACATGCGGTGTTTGGTTTTCTGTTCCTGTGTTCGTTTGCTGAGAATGATGGCTTCCAGCTTCATCCATGTCCCTGCAAAAGACATAAACTCATTCTTTTTTTATGGCTGCATAGTATTCCATGTTGTGTATGTGCCACATTTTCTTTATCCAGTCTATCATCATTGATGGGCATTTGGGTGGGTTCCAAGTCTTTGCTACTGTAAATAGTGGTGCAATAAACTTATGTGTGCATACGTCTTTATAGTAAAGTGATTTATAATCCTTTGAGTCTATACCCAGTAATGGGATTGCTAGGTCAAATGGTATTTCCGGTTCTAGATCCTTGAGGAATCGCCACACTGTCTTCCACAATGGTTGAACTAATTTACGCTCTCACCAACAGTGTAAAAACCTCCAGCACCATTTAGATCTTAATTCCAAATGGCAAGCAGGTAAGCTGCCAACTTAGAGGAGAGCATTGCCAGGGGATATGGTACTACTTTCAGAATAGGATTAAAACAGAAAAATGCAGTAACAATTTGGCTACCCCTGCTCCCAGAGTGGAAGTGTTTATGTCTTCATGCAGCAACACGGAATCACAGTGCTATAAAACATAGAGTGCTTGATTCACACGTTCTGCACAGAGTGTGAGGGTGTTTATCACAATTAGACTGATCACTGGGGAAGGAGTGAGGAATTGCGTGGGATGCCGTAAAACCCATTCACATCCTGCCCCCATAGGGAAGCAGTGTCAACAATGTGAACACATCAGAGTCCTTGCTGGATGCATTTTGGGGTATTGAGTGTAATCCCTTGAACATGGTGTACATCTGACATGAAAATCTGGAAGCTACCTCCCTGCAGAAGGATGCATTACCATTTGGCAAATGTGGTTGTTTTTCCCTGCACCCTCACCCCTGACTTTTCATCATCTAGCTGAGGAAGCATTTCTTCTCTTTTCCCTTACTTATTTCAATTCCTAATCATGTCAATGAGCCCAGGCCAAGTGGAAACAATAAAAGGTCAGTGGAAGAAGTAAGAATATAAAGGAATATAAAGATGAATTGCTGCTTGGGGATTGATGGTTGTCCTTGTAGGGCTAGTGATCTCTGTCCTCTAGCTCTTTGAAAGAAAAACACCCATTATCACTTGCCAGTTGGCTAAGAGGGGTTTTCTTTCTGTGGGTTCCCTTGAGCATATCATCAGTGTGTAGAAAATAAGCACAAAGGGAAAACATTTCCTTTTTTGTTGTTGATTTTGGAGTCAGGGTCTTACTCTGTCACCCCGGCTGGAGTGCAGTGGTGCAATCATGGCTTACTGCAGCCCTAGCCTCCTAGGCTGAAGTGTCCTCCCATCTCAGCCTCTTGAGTAGCTGGTATTACAGGTGTGCACCATTATGCCTGGCTATTTTTTTTTCCCTCTAGAGATGTGGGACCAGGCTGGTCTCGAACTCCTGGCCTCAAGCGATCCTCCCACCTCAGCCTCAAGATGCTGAGATTATAGGCATGAGCCGCTGCACCCGCTGGAGAAAACATTTCCTAAAATAGACTCATGAAGCACTTAGAATACCTTGTTCACTCCTTTTGTCATAGCCTAATGTCACCTTGGCTACTGTTTCTGCTGAAAGAAAGTTGGGAGCCAAAGCCCTGTTCTGTATTTGTGAGAGAGATGGTGGTAGCAACTGAGGGCATTGCTGTTGATGTGCCCTTCAGAAAGAAGATGGCTCTTTGAGTAAGGGATTTGCTGATAGTTCATGAGTAGCGTAGGTATCAACCAGGATTGAAACCATGGAGCTGTCCAAGGTCCTACTCTCCATCTGCTGTAAAAACCCCACCCAGGGGCTCCAAAACATTCCTAGGATAGGAGAGATGGCATGAAGGATTCCACCTGTAAGCCCACAGATGGACTAGCATTTGGAAGACTTCACATCTTCCTTCTATCCCAAGATACTGAAGTGGAATATGATAGTTTTGTCCTCAGAGTGCAACACAGAGTGATGAAAGACACAAATGCCCTATTAGTTGGGGAAAATTGGAAAGATTTTACAAAGTACACAAAGCTTGAAATGGGTGTAGAAGTATCACCAGGATTTTACTTTTTTTTGTTAATAACACTTTCTCTTCCCTAAGAAATTGTATTCTTTTTTGTTTTTGTTTTAAATTTCAACTTTTTAGATGCAGGGAGTACATATGCAGATTTGTTACATGGGAATACTGAGTGATGCTGAGGTTTGGAGTATGGATCCCGATACCCTGGTAGTGAGCATGGTACCTGATAAGTCGTTTTTCCATTTCCACCCCCCAGTCACACTCTAGTATTCCACAGTATCTATTTTTCCCATAGTTATATCAATGTGTGCTCAATGCTTATATCCCACTTATAAGAAAGAACATGCAGTATTTGGTTTTGTGTTCCCGCATTAATTCGCTTAGGAAAATAGCTTCCAGCTGTATCCATGTTGCTGCAAAGGACATGATTTCATTCTTTTTTTATGGCTGTGTAGTATTCCATGATGTATATGTACCATATTTTTTAATCCAATCTACCATTGATGGGTACCTGAGCTGGTTCCATGTCTTTGTTATTGTGAATATTGCAGCAATGAACATACAAATGCATGTGTGTTTTTGGTGAATGATTTATTTTCTTTTGGGTAGATACCCAGTAATGGAATTGCCTAGTTGAATGGCAGCTCTGTTTTAACATCTTTGAGAAATCTCCAAACTGCTTTCCACAGTGGCTGAACTAATTTACATTCACACTAACATTGTATAAGCATTCTCTTTTCACCATCGCCTCACCAGCATCTGTTGCTTTTTGACTTTTTGATAATAGCCAACCTGACTGGTGTGAGATGACATCTCTCACACCAGTGGCTGTGATTTGCATTTCTCTAATGTTTAGTGATGCCAAGCATTTTTTTCATATGTTTGTTGTCCACTTGTATGTTTTCTTTGGAGAAGTGTCTGTTCATGTCCTTTGCAAATTTTTAAATGGAGTTATTTGTTTCGTGCTTGTTGATTTAAATTCCCTATAGATTCTGGATATTAGGTCTTTGTTGGAGGCATAGTTTGTGAATATCTTCTCCCATTCTGTAGGATGATGACTAGAATTTTGACTGATAAAAAAGTAGATATATTTTTGGCAAAGCAAGAAATACATGAAGTTAGGATCTGTTAAATTATACCTGTGTTTTAGAAAATGGCATAAATAGGTAGTAACATTAGTAGAACATCTTTAGTTCACATTTTTTTCCTTTCTTAAATATCAGCAACATTTCTTGAATATTTACTGTTGATTGGAAATGCCATGAGTATTTCTAAAATGCATTAATTCCTTCTCTTTACTTATTATATTTTTGTCATATGTATTTGTGTTCTTTTTTATTATTTTTAATTTTTTTATTTTGAAATCACTTTAGATTTACAAAAAAGTTACAAAAATGGCACAGAGAAGTCTAGTATTCCCCTTGCACAGCTTCCCCTAACATTGGTGTTTCAAATAACTACAGGAAAACTATTGAAACTAGGAAATTAACACTGTTGTCACACTGTCAACTAATCCACAGACATTCAAATTTCTCTGATTGTCCCGCTAATGTGGTTTTTCTGTTTTAATGTCCTTCCAGGACCCACCTTGCATTCACTGTCATGCCTCCACAGTGGACTTCCATCTGGGCCATGTCCTTAGTTTTTGTCTCTGACGACCTTGAACTTTTGGAAGTATACAGACCAGTTATTTTGCAGAATAGTGTCCAATTCGTCTTCGTCTGATGTTTACCCATGAGATTAGGTTGAGGTTACACATATTTGGCTAGGATACCACAGAGGTGATGTTGAGGTCTTCTCAGAGCATCATACCAATGATGTTGATATGTCTCATTATTGGTGATAACTTTGATCATTTGGTTAAATGTGGTACCTGCTAGGCTGCTTCATTGAAGCTACTATTTTCTCATTTGCAACTAGTAGGTACCTTGTGGTTACTTTGAGACTATGCAAGTGTATTGTTTCTCCTCATATAGCTAACTGTTTCTTTTAGCCTCTGAGGGCAACTCTTGCCTGAAATAATGATTATGATTTTCTGGTTCCACCATTCCTTCTACATTTATCCATTGGAACTCTACTTTCATGGAGAGGTTTACCTTCTTCCTCATTCATTTATCCATTCAATTAATTACTTGCATCACCATGGACTGAGGAATAACAACTTTTTTATGAGTATAATTTCTAACTATTAGTATTTATTTTCTTGTTCCAGTTTTCCCAGATTAGGACATTGGGAGCTCTTCCAAGCTCCCAATGTGTCTTTCCTTCTCTACATTCTTTTTTTTAAAAATGAGATAAATGTAAGTGTTATTTACACCTGGTTGAATTTACATAATTAAAAAAAGATACACAATCAATGTATGTATTTTGGGGATACATGTGATAATTCAAATAATTCTATTGTAAAGTCACATGCACGTGAATGTTCATTGCAGTACTATTCACAGTGGCAAAGACATGGAATCAAGCCAAATTCCCATTAATGTGGAGTGGATAATGAAAATGTGGTACATATACGTCATGGAATATTATGCAGCAATAAGAAATGAGATCATGTCCTTTGCAGGGTCATGGATGGAGCTAGAGGCCATTATCTTTAGCAAATTAAGATGGGAACAGAAAACCAAATACCACATGTTGTCACTTATAAGTGGGAACTAAAAGATGAGAACACATGGACACATAGAGGAGAAGAATACACACTGGGGCCTACTTGAGAGTGGAGGGTGGGGGGAGGGAGAGGGTCAGGAAAAATAATTAATGTGTACTAGGCTTAATACTTGGGTGATAAAATAATCCATGTAACAAACCCCCATGACATGAGTCTACCAGAATAAAGAACCTGTGCAGGTACCCCTGAATTTAAAAGTGAAAAAAAAAAGATACCTTCTCTACATTCTTAAAAATAATACAACGTTGCTTATCCTGTTTCTCTTTGTGGCTGTGATTACAAAATGAGAAGACTGAAGTAGGTGTCATTACAGCAACAGTCTTTGTGGCACCTAAGGGCTGTTTCAGCAAACCCGAATGCTTTCAGACCTCGTTGTTTTAATAATTTTTTGGATGACTGTGTTCCCTCTTTGTCCTCATTCTTTTCTTAGTCATTAAATTTCATGACTGTCAAGCCTCCCCGCCATAGTTCATCTTTGTTCTGATTTTATGTGTTATTGCCTGATAAAGGTGTGAGGCTAACAGCCCCATTTCCTCCAAGGCTTGTGATAGATTGCTTGGACCACTCCTGCTTTTTTCTGTCCTTTGCCTGTATTTGGTTGTGCCCCATCACATCAGACACCCGGCCAAAATAGAGTTCTCCTCTATAGGATACTTCCTTTCTGGTTTCTGCCTTTTCAATAACATGAGATATGTAGACAACGTGTCACTTAGAGAGTTATATGCCAGCATTGCACACATGAATCATTTAATCAGAACTAAAAGAGTGGGAGTAATAGCGATTGTATCATGAATAGAAAGCAAGCAGAAAGTTTCTGCTAGATTAAAAAAAGGCAAAAGAGCTTAGACACCTATTCCAGCAGTAATGTTCTGCAATACTTGAAAATATGATGCTTTACTGAATGCGCCCATAAACAGCACAGAGCTACATGGAATTTGTAAGCAGACCTTTGGATGGGATAAAAATGATCTCTCACCTACCCCAGGTGGTGAAGGAAACATCTCAAATAGCAATTGTAATCTGCTAGGCCACAGTGGAGGGAAGAAATTAGGTATGTGCCTAGGCAGGATGACCTTTCTTGCTTTCTGTACCATGCTACATATCTCCTACCAATGCAGTGAGGAAAATATTTGCAATATCTATATTATTTATTATTATATAAAGGTAAATAATATTTATATTGTTTATTATATTAATCAATAATTATTTTACTAATTGTGATTACATATTTACATAATTATATAATGTATGGAATACATATAGAATATATAGAATAGAATATATATGATAATCTATAGATATATAATATGTATATTATAATACATAGAGAATAGTATATATATTCCCTATTAGAATTCTATTAGAATAGAATATATGTGAAAATACATATAATAGAATATATTAGAATATATTATATTATGTCTAATACAGTATGTTATTAGACAGAATATATTAGAATATTATATATTATATAATATATAATATTATATAATACATTCTATTAGAATGTTATATAATATATAACACATATTATATTCTATTATATATTGATATATAAAAATAAGTATACAAAGTATAAAGATATTGGCTGGGCATGGTGGCTCATGCCTGTCATCCCAGCACTTTGGGAGGCCAAGGCAGGCGAATCACGAGGTCAGGAGCTCGGGACCAGCCTGGCCAAAATGGTGAAACCCCATCTCTACCAAAAATACAAAAATTAGCCAGGTGTGGTGGCATGCGCCTGTAGTCCCAGCTACTTAGGAGGCTGAGGCAGGAGAATCGCTTGAACCCGGGAGGCAGAGGTTGCAGTGAGCTGAGATTGTGCCATTGCACTACAGCCTGGGTGACAGAGCGAGACTCCATCCCCCCCCAAAAAAATTATAACATATATTATAATATACATGTATAATATATAATATATAATGTATAATATATATTATATATGAAATAAAATGGTATATACAATATGCATTATACATATTTT
>NW_026652282.1:968724-1010732 GCF_009828535.3 Hylobates moloch
GTGAGTGTTATCTTCACCCTAGTCATTCTTGCTACTTCACCCATCTTCTTATGTCAAACACACACACACACACACACACACACACACACACTCACACACCCTATAGACATTAAATTAAATGCCCCAACTCTACCCCTTAAGCATTCTGCTACCATCTATTCACCAACATTTTGTTCCCTCATAGGTGACTCTAATATGAAGGGATGATGGAGAATCTTGACAGACCATGGTGGAGGCGACCAGAGGTAGCCACAGATGCAGAGGTAGTGTGAGAGTAGGGCAATAATAAGACTGTGGGGTATTAGCAATGCTGTAGTCCATGGTATTTGGCAATAAATCCTGGTACCTGGATTACTGTACCAACCAGATGGCTCTAGCAGTGATTTTGGCTGTGGCTCAGCTATTTGTTGATCTTAATTCCTCTCCCTTTTCATGGCAATTTGTTGAGCTATCAGTATTTCTCAACTGGGGTGATCTTTCTCCTGAGGGGACTTTTGACAATATCTGAAGACTTTTTTTGTTTGTCACAACTGGTCAGGTAGGAAGAAAAAGTGTTCTACAGTCCTCTTCTGGATAAATATCCTATAATGCATAGAACAGCCTCTTACAATAAAGAATTGTGTAGCCCAAATATCAATAGTGTTGACGTTCAGGATCCTGTTCTTTATTATTTCATCCATGCCTTTCAGCTTAAATTAGCTAGAGTTGGTTTTGATTGATTGCTACAATGGCCATGATGGATGCAGGTAATTTACACTTGAACGTCATTTGCATTTAAGGGTGCTATTTAACTCTGAATGTAAAAGTGTGTCTCTCAAGTGTTCTCCAAAGTTTAAGAAAGGATCCCTAAGTTATGACTTGCTTTTCCTGCTGTTCACAATAACACAACAAAACCTGTGAAAGATTCACCTGCTTTTTGTCCTTCTACACCTGTCCTACCTTGGAGGATGCATTGGGAGCTTTAACTATCCTTAAAAAGTTGCAGAGCCCTGGTCCATGGACCAGAGAAAATGCTTGTGGAGCAGATTCCCACACACAGCATCAATGTTGATTAATTGAGCATTTATAATCAGCAGAGAACCCAGCACTATAAAAACAGTTCATCAATTAGTGCAACCAATCACCTGGTCATTGGTGAGATAAAGTCATGGTCCAGTGAATGATAAACATGTATTGACATGCATTGTAATTGCTATTTGTTGTCTTTTTTGGTCAATAGGAGTCATCTGTGCTTGGAAGTTTATTGCAGTTCTGATGTTGAAGGACACTATGCCAAGAGACTGCACAGAGAGCCTTGTGTACTGCCCTTGTCTAGATATGTGCTACCAGGAAGTCCAAGAAGTTAATGCCTTATGGAACCAATCTAAAACTAATAGAAGAAGCAAGTGAATAATTTATTGCTGCTTTCTTCCGTTCCAAAGGTGCAATGCCAAGGCATGTTGTATGCATCTTAGTGGCGTTTTCCTGCAGGTTGGCCAACTAGCAGCACCCAGGGCCATCAGTGCATAGACTCTCCCACGTGTTTTGTCTTACTCTTCTTGCTCCTTACTCCTATCTCTGGGTTTGAACCCCTAATAATGGATTTGTATGCACACATCCACTGCCTTTAATGCTGCTCTCTGGGGAAAAGCAGAGGTATATCCCTATAATCTCTATCTGGGCACACTCAGTAAATGTCCACTGTTTCCCTCAAACCAGAAACAGTGAGCCATAATCGACATTTCGCTTTCCCTCTCACCTCTCAAAACATCTGATTTAGCCTCTGATTTCTGTTGGGTTTGTCTTGATCTCTCTTGAGTTCATTCCATTCTTTATGTTTCCACAGCCATTGATTTATGTCCATACAAACATTACATTGCCATAATTGCTACTATAGAATCCGAGAGCTGGAACCCAATTCTATTCTTGGTTGTCATTATAATGCATTTCTGAGATTGAGAGACACCATCTTCTTATGCCTACAGTGACCAGTCATCTTCAGTTGCTCAGGTCTAAGGTGTTCTGAGGATGTGGGCATTCAGTTCTAAAGCTAAAGAGCCCCAGGAAAACCAAGATAAGCTGGTCACTCTTTTTCTTAGGAAGCCTACAATGACTTCTATGAATGTTTGAGTGAGCGTCAAATTTCTTAGTCTTGCCACCAAAACTTTCAGCTTACTTTCTGACTTCACCTGTGGACATATTTTCATGACTCATTTTGCTTCAAGAATTAAAATTCTTGTGTTTTCTCAAACAGGTCACACTTAACTGCCTAGCTCTTCACTACTTTGAATGCCTTTTCCCACATTTTCACCAATAAAATGACTCCTTCCATGAAAGATTTCAAGTTGATGGAGAAGTTTAGGAGCTCCTATTATAACTGTTGCATAGATATATTTTATCCTTTATCCATCTTAGACTAATCTTTGACCCGTGTTTCATCTGCTCCTTTTAGATGGTGAGTTTCTTGAAAGTGGGGACTCAACTTTTTCAATTACTATGGTTTGAGTGTTTTTGTGTCTTCCAAAATTCATGTTGAAAGTTAATCCACAATGCAATAGTATTAAGAGGCAGGGCCTTTAGAGGTGATGAGGTCATGAAGGCTCTGCCCTCACAAATGGGATTAGTGCCCTTATAAAAGGGCTTGAGGGAGTCTTCTTGGCCCTTTTTGCCCTTTTTGCCCTTCTTGCCATTCTTCCATTTAAGAACACAGTGTTCCTCTCTTCTTGGATGTGAGAATGCAGAAAGAAGGCACCATCTTGGAAGCAGAGAGTGAAATCTCATCAGAAACTGAATCTGCTTGCACCTGGAGCTTGGACTTCACAACCCCTAGAACTCTGATAAATAAATTTCTATTATTTGTAAATAAAGTATTTTGTTATAGCAGCTGAAACAGACTGAAACCCTAACTTTGAATATTTTATGTTATTATGCATGGTATATTGTAAAGTATATCACATGATGACATATATATATGTTATAGTATGTGATGATATAGTGGGTTTGTGTTCTGTCTTCTGTACAAGAATTTATATAACTCATCTGTGTAGAGTTCTTGGCAATAAAACCCTCAGTGAGGATTTTATAATTGGATTAAATAATGCCACCAGCGTTCAGGAAGTGGCCTAACCATTTCTAGGCCTTCTGTGAAGAAGAAACTCACGAATAATCGAGGGAATGAGAGAAAGAATGTTTTCTCCTTTCAGAAATTCTCAAACACACCAGTGTGCTCTGAGAAATCAAAATTTGCATCTAATTCACAAAATAAAGAGCAATGTGGTTGTTCCCATACTTGGGATTCTCTATTTCATTCTCCTCTTGGTAAGTCCAACCTATTTTGGGTAGGCTCTGAGCAACTTGAGACCTGTTGTCTCTCCACTGGGCAAGTCTTTTCACATATATTGAGCTTTATTTTCTTGAAGCTATATGAGGGGATTGGAGTCTGAATCATATTTTGCAAAATAGTTTTGGTGACAATTTATTTAGTAAGAACTGTCATAGGGTGGCCTAAATGTATGCTTTTAAGGAATAATCACAAAAAGCATAGCTCAATATTTACACACATTTCTGCACAGTGGTGATGGCATAACCACATTAAATAATCGTTTTGTCATGTAAATGTATCACCTTCCCAAAATCAACCGCATATTATGTATTACTCTGATGCAAACTGGAGATCAAAAACTGTGGTCTGTGGGTCATTCCAAAACATTTACCCTTGCCAGTGGCCCAACATGGACTTCTAGTTGTCAAATTCATCTGCTAAAACATAAAAAAATACATACCATCCTGCTTTTCACATTACCTACCTGCATCTTGTATGAAGGCAAACTCCTTGGGCCTTTTTCTGGCAGCCTGTGAAACCTTTAAATATGGTGTGAAATGATTTGGCTCTGTATCCCACCCCAAATCTCATGTCTAATTGTAATCCCCAGTGTTGGAGGAGGGGCCTGGTGGGAGGTGATTAGAGCATGGGGGTGGAATTTCCCCTTGCTGTTCTCATGATAGTGTGTGAGTTCTCAAAAGATCTCATTGTTTAAAATTGTGTAACACCTTCCCCTTTTCTTCTTCTTTCTTTTCTAGCCATGAAAGATGTGCCTGTGTCCTTCATCTTCCACCGCAATTGTAAGATTCCTGACGCCCTCTCAGCTATGCTTTCTGTATGGTCTGTGGAACCGTGAGCCAATTAAACCTTCTTTTTAAAAATAAATTGCCCAGTCCTAGGTATTTCTTTATAGCAATGCGAGAATAGACTAATATATGGTGGGAAGGCACATACTTTCAGACTCCAGGGAAAGGACTCAGATAAAACCTGTGGCAATCCCCAATGTTTCTTGCAAGACTGATTCAGACATTATCTCATATAACATACATGACAGGGGAGAGAGAGAGATGAAAAATGAGTTTTGTTCATTCACTTGGACTCCTGCGACTTCATTAATTATATGTAGTATGTGGATATAATGATTCGTTCTTATTTTCCAATGAAGCAATGGGGAGGCACATTTACTCCATCCATCACTCTTCCTAGTCTCCATTACATCCTTCTTCTAGGGAAGAATTTGTCTTAAACTTTTACTTGCCATTATCCATACCATTCACTCTTTTATTGACGGCCATGGAGACCATTAGGCACAAATGACATCTATCGGGAAGTTGTCATCCACATTTGGCTGTTTTTCTGCCTCACTTATTTTTTAAGACACTTTTCAGTAGATTAATGGATCCAAACCCTCATTTCAATTATTTTTATTATGCCTGGCTACTGCTTGCTCCCATTAAAATGAGAGTGTGCAGTTCATTTAAGGATTCAATATTCCCGTTAAGCAGTAATTCACACTGGTTTCTCTATTACCACTCCACCAACTCATGGGATTTTTTTGATTTATAGATGTACTTGCTGTTGGAACTCAGCCTCTGTCTGCTGAACTCTGTGTGTATCATGGGAACTTTCCCTCGAAACGCTTAATAATTACTAATGAAGTTTTCTCCAGTTTGTTTAGCTGCATCCACTGTGATTATCAGAGTGAACTCAAGGCAAAATGAGAAATTTTAATGCATTTCTATGGGAGTAATTTTTTGCTTGCAGTGATACCAACAGCAGCCAATTCCTACCGATAGGATTGGCACAGTCAACCGCTGACATAGGTTCCATGAATTTGGACTTTCAATTGTGATCTATTTTCCTGGAATTTTTGGTAATATTTTTGCTCTTTTCACTTAATGAGCAATTTCTGAGCAAAGGTAGTATCATTTGGAAAATATTTATTGAGGGAGATAAGTGGTAGTCACATCAAATGTATATCAATTTTCTATGCTATGTAATCAATGAGTACAGACACAGCTGCTTAAAACATTTACTTATTAATAAATACTCATTTATTAGCTCACAGTTTTGCAGGTCAGAACACCAGAATGGTGTGGATGGATTCTCTGCTCATGGTCTCACAAAGCTAAAATCAAAGTGTTGACTAGGCTGAATTTTTGCCCAGAAGTTTTGGGGAAATACACACCTCCAAGCTCAATTTTTTTATTGGAAAATCTCAGTTCCTTGTGGTTGTAGGACTGGGGTCCCTGTGTTTTTGCTGGCTGGCTGTCCACAGTCTTTTGAAGATATTCTCCTCAATCCCTAAGCCAATAACAACACATTAAATCCTTGTCATACTTCACATCTCCAACTTCCTATTTTGCTATTAGCCAGAGAAAATTTCTTTCAAATGCTCACGGCTCAACTGCATAGTGTCTCTATCTTTAGGTTAATTGATTTGGGACTTTAATTACATCTGCAAAATACCTTCACCACAGCACCTACATTAGTGTTTGATTGGATAATCTGTGTGTATGTCAGGAGGCAGGAATCTCAGGAGCCATTTTTTAATCCTTCTTACCACACTTGGTATTATTTTCTTGGGACTCCCCAGCTTGAATTGTCCAAGAGCCTAATGACTTATTTATTCTCAAGAGTTTATTTCTGTTGTTTCAAAAATATTAATTGAAAGCAAAATTGGAGAGAATCTGCCACTCCTGCAGCTGATGTTGCTGATGCTCCCATTGAAGAAAAAGTAGCAAATGAACTGAGTGTAGGACAAAATATTAATATTCTTCTGCAAAAATGAACACTCAGGAGCCATTGAAAACCTGATTCCCTGGGATGCACACGGAAGAGTTTATATTTAAAGTAAATAAGACAATACTGGGTTTATATTATATTTAAGTCCAAAGCTTCAGACAAGCTTCTTGGGGAGGATCGCTGTGTGGTTATAATCTCATTGTCCAGTTATTGGGATCATATCTGGATAATGTAGCTGACATTCAGATTCACTTGGGTCCACACTGTTCACAGTCAGCACTCGGGGTCCTCATTGGGAGACTTTGTAGAGTTCAGATTAGGTAATGGATGTGTGTGCCTCACTGACAGAATTCATTCTTGCTACTATAATGTGTGGCTTTTTTTTTTTCTTTGCTAGAGCCACCATCTGGGGACTTACTGGAAGCCTTATAAAATGGTCATAGTATCTTGCACAACATTGCTTCTAACCAAGGAACCCATGCTAGATAATGGGTTATTGCAGATGAGAACCATTGATCTTGTTGTGTGATACCCAACACCCAGAAACAGCTGGCCTTATAGAATAGTAGAATGACCTAATATACTTCACTCGTACCTCCAGTTAAATAAATGCTTTCAATATAAAGTGCTGCCTGTAGGATTAAGAATATTCTTTGAACTAGGTCAATATATGATGCAGTTCTTCTTTTAGCTAGAATAAATGAGTCAGGGAAATAAGTAATAGAATTGAAGATGGAACATCTCCAGATACTCAATGACCTCCTTCTACAATTTTTGCTTCATGTCCCCATTGTATAGAAAACTTAATATCCAATAAAGGAATTCTAGCACCAAGAGATTAATAGTCTTGCTGAATTTGGAGCTTAGGCTAGCAGCTGGTCATTGCAACTCATGAGGTCATTGGGTAGACAGGCGCACAACAGAATTTTGCTTTTAGCCAGTATGCCCAACACATGCATTCATTCATGACTAATGGCCCCACCTATCCCTCTTTTCCAGCTGCCACTGTGGTGACCAGCTTTGCATGTGCTCGGGCTGAAATGCGGGGTTCTTGGAAACCGATTCAGCTGAGTCCATATGATGCTTGCCCACTCCTGGTCTTTTATTTATCAAATTCAGGAAAGAACACTAGTTTTAAATAAGAAAAACATGCCCCAGGGTAATATCTTTCTGCTCCTCTCCACATCAAAGACATTGGCTGAATTTTACAAAACAATTCTGTGACCACAAGGAACTGTTCAGGTAGGCAACATAGGTATCTTTTCTCTGTTAATAAATATTGAATAGATATATTTTATTTTTAAGTATTAATAACATAATGCTATAATTTATTTTTATTTTATTTATAATGATTCTATTTGTAAATGATGCCGATCTTTAAAAAATAACCGATGGCCAACAGATGTCCTCTGTCTTCTTTCACCCATTCTAAGACAGTAATTTTGTACCTGATCTCATTTGGATCTCAAACTATGCTTAAAGAGGCTTATTTTTATGCTATAGGGAAAAAAAAAGGCCGGGCGCTGTGGCTCATGCCTGAAATCCTAGCACTTTGGGAGGCCGAGGCGGGCAGATTGCCTGAGCTCAGGAGTTCGAGACCAGCCTGGGCAACACGGTGAAAGCCCGTCTCTACTAAAACACAAAAAATTAACCAGGTGTGGTGGCATGCGCCTGTAGTCCCAGTTACTCGGGAGGCTGAGTCAGGAGAATTTCTTGAACCTGGCAGGCAGAAGTTGCAGTGAGCTGATATTGCGTCACTGCACTCCAGCCTGGGTGATAGAGTGAGATTGTGTCTCCAAAAAAAAAAAAAAAAAAAAAAAAAAAGAAAAGAAACAAATTTAGATGCGTAAAAGGGCTCCACAGCCAATTGTTATGACATATTGTTATACATAGCTACCATTTCAAACACACTACTTATACATCAGGAAGTTGCCCCATGCACAGCATCCCATGTTATCAATGTAATTACAGTCTCTAACAGAAATGAAATTATTCTCATTTTACAAAGGAAGAAATAGCACCCCAGAGAGAGCTGAGCCCCTAAAAGTAAACTCTAACCAGAATGATACTGAAATATAGTAAGAAAAAAGAGGAATTACCCTTCTCCAATGGGTATGTCAATTCTATTTCAGGGTTTTGTAACCTTGGCATGGTTGATATTTTGGTTTAGACTAAGCTTGTCCAACCCACTTTATTTTGTTGTTTTTCTGTTCTGTTTTGTTTTAGGCTTTTAGCAGCCTGAAGCCATGGATTTTAGTTTCTGTCTCTGGTGATAAGTGGAAAAGAGAGATAAGGAAGGGGCTTTACTGGCCCAGACAGAAACAGAAACTAAAAACCCATGACTGTATTCCCTCCCTTGGACACCCCTGGACTCTACACTCTAGACCATTCTCTCCTGTGGGAGCTCTGAAGTGCCCCACAGGCTGGGAGTATATGGTAGGAGATTGAGCAGTATTCCTGGCCTCATACCTTAGGTGTCAGTTCCAACTCCTCAATTGTAACAACCAGACATGTCTTCAGATAATGCCAAATGTCCCCCAGTGGGTAGAATTATCCCGTTTGAGGGCCACTGCTCTGTATAAAAACCACAAAACTTGGAAATTATCTAAAATATGTCTTTTGCAATATCCGTTGCCCTAACTCCATAATAATGTACACTAAAAATGCTAGATCAATGTGACACCCAAGTCAAAGAATATGAGTCCTCCATGACATTCAAACAAAGATTAGGCTCCAGAAAAATCTCTCTTCTGATGACACTCACAGCCCTCCTTAGAAGTGAAAAAAAGCTCAAATTTTGTCATGTCCTCCAGCACTGATAGAGCTCAAACCTTGAAAATAAATCCTCTACTTCTTAAAGGGAGCTATTTCCTGGCTCCTAAAGTCCAGGAGAATGGCCTCAGTACCACAAATCTATGAAATCCTGAAATATTGTAGAAGCCCTCTTATTGTAATTCCATTAAGAAACCACTTTCTCTCACTCAAAAACTACCAGAAATATACAATGCCCAGTATTCGCTTTAGTGTTTGAAAACTCATGCTAGAAGACAAAATTCTAAAGAAAGATACTTAGATTAAGTGATGCTTGGGTGCCATGTCAATCTGGTGTTTTCAGAGTAGATTGTCTTGGAGTGAGGGGGTTAGATATTGCAAAGGGAATTAGATTAAATATTTCAAAATATGAAAAAGTGGTAAATATGTCTTTCAAACCATAGGCATAATTTACCAGAGAGGCAGTGTTCTTTATTCTACTGGTGAGTTTTAAGCTTTACTTTAGCATTCATTGTTTCCTCTACTCAACTCAGTGATAAGCTTGTTGAGGGTGGAAAGCCCACAGGTTAAACTTATGTTACTCTTTATTAGTCAGGATTCCCCAAAGAAACAAAACCAAAATGTTGGAAGGATAGACAGACAGACAGATAGATAGATAAAATAACTAGTTAGCGAGATGATAGGTAGACAGATGATACATAGATGATAGATGGATATATAGATGATAGATAGATGATATATATAGAGAGAGACAGAAAAAGAGAGAGAGAGAGAGGAAGAGAGATAAAAAGAGAGAGAGAGAGAGGAAGAGAGATAAAGAGAGAATAGAGATTAATTATAGGAATTAGCTGAGAAGTCCCATGACCTGCCACCTGCAAGCTATAGACCCAGGAAGCTGGTGGCGTACTTCAGTCTGTGTCTAAAGGCCTGAGAACCAGGCACGGCTGCTGGTATAAGTCCTGGAATCTGAGAACCTGACAACCAAGAGCTCTGAGTCCAAGCGCAAGAGAAAATGGATGTCCCAGCTCAATAAGAGAGTGAATTTGCCTTTCTTCAACTTTTTTGTTTCCATTCAGGCCCTCAATGGATTGAATTATACCCACCTACATAGGTGAGGGTATCTTCTTTCTTCAATCTACTGATTCGACTTCTAATCTCTCCTGGAATGTTCTCACAGAAACACCTAGAAATAGTGTTTACCAGCTATCTGGGCATCCCTGAGCCCAGTCAAGTTGACACATGAAATGATCCATCACATCCACACTGGGTAGGACACACACATGGAGGAAATGTCTGTCTGTGGCTTCCAATAGAACAGGACAATATCATTGGAACATGTTGCAATGACAGTTAGTCCTTGATATTCCTGCATTAAGAGTTTTGTAGTATCTCTTAGGGATACCTTCAATTCTGTCTTCCTCGAGCAGAGGTTTATCTTTATTTCTTACTCGTAGGCAAAATCATCTAAGATCAGGAAAATTCTCTTTCTTGCTGAATGTAGCCAACAGTTAAGATGCTGCAGGTTTTTACAAACAAACCATTTGTAATGGAAATATTTCTGTGGTGTCAATTAATATGCAGAGATCATTGTAATTAATAATCCATTATCATGAAACTGTGTGGCCCAGCTGGAGGTCTGGAATGGAACCAGAGTAGTGGTTTATTCTGAATGTAATATTTTGATGGCATCTACCTGTTTCTGTATAAATTACACTTTCCTCAGGATTGCAAGTATTCTGCTATCCATGAAGTTCTCTGGAAAACATAAATTTTCAGGAGGTTTTGTTAATCTTATTTTTGCTTCTTGAAATATTTTTTGCCAGGTTGAATGATGGAGGGTATCATATTTTACCACTGTGTTCTACCAGATTTAGATTTTTCATGAGCCATACAAAGAGAGGAACTTATTATATCATGCAGATAGTGGCCCTAATTCATTTAGGCATCCATCAACAAAACATTTTTGAGTTGTGGTGGTAAATTTTTACCACTATCAGAAAGACAAGAATTAATGGGAAATCTATGAAAAAATGGCTAATAACAAGCATAGACAACAGATGACATTTCTTTTCTTTTTTGCCTTTCCCTTCCTTTCTTCTTTTTTGCCCCCTCCCTCCCTCCTCCCTCCTTCCTTCCTCCCCTCCTTCCTTCCTTCCCTCCTTCCTTCCCCCTCCTTCCTTCCTCCCCTCCTTCCTTCCTTCCCTCCTTCCTTCCTTCTCCTTCCTGCTCCTCCTTCCCCATTTCATTTTTCTGACATCCACTATGTGCTTGACATATACTTGGCACCAGAGGAAAATAAACAAGATAAGCAAAACAATTTTTAACTTCATAGAAGAGAATTAAAGGTAAAGACAGGATCATTATTATTCTGATTGTTGTACTAGTTAATCCATTTTACTGTGTCTCATTTGAGGATCTGATTTAAAAATACTGCAAATGTCATCAATTCCTGATTAGAAATGGTGCCCTCTAAGTGGACAAACTGGCTTTATCAAATAACTTTACACTCTTATCAAATGTATCCACAATCTTATCAAATTAATCTACACTCTTCGTGTGAGGTTTTTCAACTATTTGCATTATCGTTCAAATCAGATTTATTTAGAATGCCTGCAAGAATATTAAAAACCCTGGAAAATACCCAGAAATATAAGTCTATATACACTGTATTTTTATCTGTATTGTATGATTTGGTCATTAAAATTTAGTTGCTACGTATTCACGAATAGGAAAATTATTATATGTCTACTCAGTCAGTTTTTCACCTCAAACCTTCCCAATGGGATCAAAACCACAAAATAGTAGAAATAAAAATGAATGTATTTGATTTTTCTCCCCCAAAATATTTTGGGTTTTAAGGTATGAATGTATGATTTTATATAATTTTATACTGTGTTTGAAAGAGTACTTTCTTGTACCTTAGTTCAGCAAGTCATTAGAAAAACAGCAGTAACATCTCAATGCTTCATAAAAATCTGGGAAAAAGCTATATTTTTGTGAGTTCGATTTCAACCGTGTAGGTGGAATACAGTGGAGATTGCTACCTTTAATCTCTCAGAATCAGATAACATTTACAGTCAACGGACATTTCCTGATGTCATCTTTGTTTGCCAGTGGCACTATTTTATATTTATATTATTATTTCTCTGCACCAATAAGACAAAGACTCTTGGGATGTGGGTAAAAAGACCTGGAGTCTTGAAAATTTAGTCTGTAGTCAACTTCAGAGAGTGACATCGTTGACCTCCAGGGGCTCCCCTATGTGGGCAGCTCATTGGCATCTGCACTGGCTACAGTTGAAGATTTTTTTCCTCTTTTAAAAATGTTATCAAGGTACATTATATTGTTAGACTTAGTAATACTGAACGAGCTGTTTACATTTTTAAGAAAGAATGTTTAATTAATATTTTAATTTTTTTTTATATTTGTCTGGTCAAAGTTTTAGTTCATATATCTTTATAAAGTTAAAAACATCATAATGAATGATATTTTAATGAATATTAAATTATCTTAATGTTTTGTTTTATATGTTTCTGGAAGTAATGTAATTTGTCCAAACTTTTAAATACTTTGGAACGGAGTTCGCAATGTTCTTGTCTAATCTTTACAATCTCCACTGAATCTTTGGTTATTTACTTTTCTGGGCTTATTATTTATATCTCTCTCTCTTCTCTCTCTTTTGCTCTCTTTCTATTCACATCATGTTTCTTTCCCTCTCTCCTACTCTCCTTTAAAGTGGTTTGTCTAGTTCATGATATTTTCCCCAAAGAATCAAAATCAAATATTGGTATGCTTTGTTTATTCCAATTTCTTATGGATTTTTAATTCTGAAAACACATACACTAGATCATTACTTTTGATGTACAACTTCATACAGAAAAGTGAACAATATTAAGTTTACAATGGAATAAAGGTTTATATTTTTATACATTTTTACATACACATACACCTGTGTCTTCACCACCTGTATCAAGATGTAAAATATTCCTAGAAGTCCAGAAAACTCCTCCCTGTTTTCAGTCAGTACTGTCACAATGTTTAGCCCTGTTCTGACATCTATCACCACCATAGATATTGTTTTGGAACTTTGTGTAAATACAATTTCATCCTATAAACTCTAATATGTCTGATTCTCTTCAGTTGATAGTATGGCTGTGAGATTCATACATGCCGTGCTATAAGCAGCAGCTCATTGCTTTGATCGATGTATATAGAATTACATTTACTATTCATTTTCTTTCACATTTTGACAAGTGGCTCTCTCCAGTTTTACCTATTGATTTGAGTACTTATTATATTTGTTTTCATTTTTGAGACATTCACTTTGGCCTAGATATTCATTTCTAGGAATTTCAATAGCTGTATGTGCCATGTTTTGGGGTGTAGATTCTTTGAGTCTCACAGCAACCGCCAGGAACATGAGGTAGCGTCTTAGTTCATTTGTGTTGCTATAAAGGAATACTTGAGGCTGAGTAACTTATTTTAAAAAAGAGGTTGATTTGGCTCACATTTCTGCAGGCTGCACAGGAAGCATGGCACCAGCATCTGCATTGGATGAGGGCTTCAGGCTGCATCCACTCATGGTAGAAGAAGAAGAGGAGATACTATTACTGAATTTGGTACAGAGCCCATTGAGAGGATTTGGTTAACAGATGCATACCTGCCTGCTATAGCTTAGATATTTGACCCTCCAAACCTCATGTTGAAATTGTTCCCCAGTGTTAGAGGTGGGGCCTGGTGGGAGACGTTTGGGTCATGGGAGTGAATTCTTCAAAAATGGCTTGGTGCTATCTTCATAATAATGAGCTCTCATTCTGTTAGTTCCTGCAAGAGCTGGTTGTTAAAAGAGCCTGGCATCTACCTCCTCTCTCTCTTGCTTCCTTTCTCACTATGTGCTCTGCTCTTGCTTGCTCCCCTCTCCTTCTGCCATGTGTGGACACTTCCTAAGACCCTCACCAGAAGCAGACACTGGCGCTATGCTTCTTGTACAGCCTGCAGAAGTGAGAGCTGAATAAACTTCTTTTCTTTATAAATTATGCAGTCTCTTGTATTTCTCTATAGCACGAATGGACTAAGACACTGCCTTAAGTTCCTGGAGATTGTTTTGAGGCTCGCAGAAGAATTTGGAAAAACATTTTGCTAATTGTAAAGTATTCCATGCATGTGAATAACACTGTTTATTACCACAGGCAAATGGAGGGTTTATAAAATTTTGGGTAACAGATATGAAAATCAAAATAAATTAGGATCAATACTAATTTTCTTCAAAATTTCTGACACGACAAATTTATGTATAAATATTGCATTTGTGTGTGTGTGTATATATACATATATATGTGTATGTTTTTTTTTTTTGTGAAACTATGCAATTGTACCCGCCAACATTTCTAGATTCAGAAATGGTGAGACCTCTTCTGTAGATTCAGTGTGACCCTTTTCTGGGTAATGGTTTACTGAGCAAGGTGAACACCCAGAATTGCGCAGTTAGGTGAGGGACAAGGAGTAGTGGTTATTAAAATGTCAATTTCTATGTATCTTTTAATCTAAATTGTTAAAGAAATTATGGTTATTAACACCTAACATGGACATATAAATTAATGCACACACTATGTCCTGAGCAATTTTAAAACATTGTTCATTCATCCACATTTTATTCTTTTGGACATTCTAGTTTGGGTGTAAGCTTGCTAGCATGCACAGTCTATTTGACCCAAAGCACAGGGATCTTTCTGTAAGTAAAATAACATTCAACTATTGGGCTGATGCTCCAATTTTGATAGAGTTTGTGAAGAAAAGACTTCAAGGCCATGGATCTAATTTAGCACGGAGCATAGAAGGGTGAATTCCCAGGATCCATCCCTCCTCTTCCATATGGACTGTTAGCTCCTGACTCCTCCGAATCTAACTTTAAATAAAGACAGCAGAGTTTAAATACAGGACTGCCTATCACAGGACAGCCCTGCCAATATTTTTACAGTTTTGAAATGCACCACTCAAGCTATGCACTACTCAATGCACTTTCCTGAAAGGTGAAAAATGTAACTGACCATGAGTTTGAAATGACAACTCCCAGAAAGATCAAAGCAAATAGTTTTCTGTGAAAAACAATTTACATAGCAAATGATGCATTAAATGATGATTTGACTTTTCATTGATGATAATCACAGCATAATAAGAATAATCTCTCCAAAAGTAGACTTGCTCTGAGCATGAACATAGCCTGTACATGCTAATTTGCATTAAAAATATAAGTGTACACTTGGTTAGGATAGGTGCAAGTGTTCCTGCCAGATTCATTTTGAGGTTTATTTAACTAACAAAATCTAACAGATGGTTTTGCCGCAGTCTGTGTTTCATCTACTTCACGGAAATCTATTGTGTTGTCATTCGATTTTTCATCGCATGATTTGGTAACCATGATGGCTTTCTGGCACTTTCATCAGTGAAGTGAGTGGTGGTTAAGAGCCAGTAAGACCTTAAGAGTCAATAAAACCCAGTAAGATCTGGCTTCTACTAACTGTGCAAACTTAGAAATTTTACTAAACCTTTCTGAGCTCTAGTCTATCACCTGGAAATGGGAAAACAAAGTTCCGAATTTATTGTTGTGCAAATAAACTAAAAGTGCATGGCCTAGCATAAGGTAAATGCATATAGAACTTTGAGTTGTATATTCTACTTGGCATATAAATTTATGATGCTGACTTATATGATCAGAAATAAATGTCCTCTCTGCCAGTGTATCTTAAGTTTCCTTACCCATGATTTTGATCCTAGCAGTGTAGACAAATATAATTACACATTACATTAAAATTTGTTAGGAATTATAGGACTGCTCTATCCCAAAGAGGATGCTGTTTAGGGCATATTGTCAAGGATAGGAACTAAAACTTGAGAGCTAGCCTTCATTCTTTTAGGTTACTAGAATCCTAAGAGCAAGTGTGCAAACTGCAAGTGTGCAAAAACAGAGACTCATAAAGCATAGTTAAAGAAGTGGTAGGAAGTGAACCTTTATAATTTAATCAATATTCAATACACATCTTGATGTTTGATGTGATCAGGCATGGGGTGTTTAGATTATCAATCAAGATGAGTGCCAAAGATTATTCAACTATTGATCCAGAACAGAGATGGGGAGGTTTGGAGCTGGGGTGGTTACTAATGGTGAGGAAGGTCTGTGTCTAGGAGAGAAACAGATTTGCCAGTGTGTTTACCATCAATGCAAAACACTAGAGGGAATGAGGCCAGAAACGTGATTCTTCCTGGGCTTGGAGAAAGTAAAATGCATTAGCCTCCTTTTCCTTCTTCAATTATTTAAGTTTTTATTAGAATAAGAAAGCATGCTACATATGCCTTGTATTTATTTATTTTTATTTTTATAAATGTGTGGGGGTACAAGTGCAATTTTATTACATGCATAGATTGCATAGTGGTGAAGTGAGGGCTTTTAGGGTATCAATCATCCGAATGATGTACATTGCACCCATTAAATAATTTCTCATCACCCACCCTCTCCAACCCTCCCACCCTTCTGAGTCTCCAGTGCCTATTAATCCACTCTCTATGTCCATGTGCACACATTACCTAGCTCCCACTTATAAGTGAGAACATTCAGTATTTGTCTTTCTGTGTCTGAGTTGTTTCACTTAAGATAATGCCTTCCTGTTCCATCCATGTAGCTGCAAAAGACATGTTTGCATTCTTTTTTATGGCTGTGTAGTATTCCATGGTGTATATGTACCACATTTTCTTTATCCAATCCTCCACTCATGGACACTTGGGTTGATTCCACATCTTTGCTATTGTGAATAGCTCTATGACAAGCACATGAGTGCAGGTATCTTTTTGATAGAATAATTTATTTTCCTTTGGGTAGATACCCAGTAGTGGGATTGCTGGATCAAATGGTAGTGCTATTTTTAGTTCTCTGAGAAATTTCCATACTGTTTTCCATAGACATCGTATTAATTTACGTTCTTGCCAGCAGTGCATAAGCATTCCCTTTTCTCTGAATATTCACTAAAATGTGTTATTTTTGACTTTTTAATAGTAGCCATTAGGACTGGGGCAAGATGATATCTCATTGTGGTTTTGATTTGCATTTCTCTGATGATTAGTGATGTTGAACATATGTTCATATGCCTGTTGGCCATTTGCATGTCTTCTTTTGGAAAATGTCTTTTGCCCACTTTTTAATAAAATTATTTTTGTTGCTGTTGTTGTTGTTGTTTGTATATTGTATTAGTCTGCTTTCATGCTGCTGATAAAGACATACCCGAGACTGGGCAATTTACAAAAGAAACAGGTTTAATTGGACTTACAGTTCTACGTGGCTGGGGAAGCCTCACAATCATGGCAGAAGGCAAGGAAGAGCAAGTCACATCTTACATGGATGGCAGCAGGCAAAGAGAGAGCTTATGCAGGGGAATTTCTTCTTTTAAAACCATCAGGTCTTGTGAGACTTGTTCACTGTCATGAGAAGAACACAGGAAACACTTACCCGCATGATTCAATTACCTCCCTCCAGGTCCCTCCCACAATACGTGGAAATTCAAGATGAGATTTGGGTGGTGACACAGCCAAATCATATCATATATTTTGAATATTAGCTCCTTATCTAAGTTTTTAGGTCCTTAATTCTCCACCTGAAGTTGTGGATGATGCGCTTATGGAAATAAAATACTTGACTTGCTGCCTTCTTCTTTATCCTGGATGAAGGGGAAAATTCTACCACCATTCACATTATTCAGAAAGGTTGGGTTCTGGTGGAGAAAGGCACCTTTTTCTGGCACTTGGAAGTAAGTATCATTTCCTCTGCTTTGTTTTAGAGCAATATTTTTATTTTTCATTCCCTCTCAAGGAACACCAGATGCTGCAATTTAAAACTAGTGATTTTTTCCCCATGGATATCTTTAAGCAGCATTGCAGATAGGTTCATACGTTCAGGATCAAGGATCTGGTAGATTCTTGGGCCTTGGGTTCTTAAATGACATTCATGAAGGCAAGAGATTCGGGAAAAGAACAGACCAAAGGTAGAGTGAGAATGGCTCCTATTGCAGACAGATGCTCAACTTAGAAAGACCGAAATCGTCTTTTCCATGCCCACTTCTGGTAGGGTTAAGATTGCCTGGAAGAAAATGCTGAATTTCTGTCTGTACTAAGAAAACAATGACAGCAAAGCTGGTGATGTGAGTTGAAAAAAGAGAATGCAAGAAGAAAAGGACAAATTAGGTGAGCTTTGATTGATGGATCAGATGGGACACTCCTGGGACACTGATTATTAGGATCACCCTCTAATTCCTGCAGGGCGTGGAGATTTTGCATGCTGTTTAGAAAGGTGGTCTCCAGCCTGTGGGGCTACCTTGTCAGGATGCATTAAGACTTGGAGATTACAGCTCCAGAGAGTAAACAATGAATCACTCTTCCCCATGATGGCTTTGAAAGAATTGGGGGTTACCACCTGTGCATGGTGTCCGTCTCTGCAGAAGGATGATATGAGTCTGAGTTTGATTCACTCGCAGTGATGCTACCAGCCAGTCAGCCAGAGGCATAACTGCAGGGTTGAGACAGTAGAGTATCCTACATTTTAAGATGCAGCCTGACAAGTGGGGAGATTTTACCTGAGGGTGGTACCCATCGGAGTGAGCTCTCAGCATTTCCATAAGCAAACTGTTGCTGTTGGCTCAAAGCCAGCATGGTAGGATCGCCTATCAATACAATAGCATTGGGCTTATGGAAACCCACCAATATCTTTTAGGATTTGAGACAGTCCTGGCTATGAGCTGCCTCTCGAAAATGGCCCCATTGAGATTAGATCATACCGAATGCTCTTGGTGGAGAATAAGAAGCTGGTGGGTTATCAGAGGAGGAACTTACTTTGATGTACACTCAAGGAAACCTGAAAAGCTGCTGGAGTGTACAGCTGTTAATCTCCACCGCGGCTGTCTTAGGCAGTTCCAGTTTGTGCTCATCTCCCTGGCTATCTTGACGGTTTCCAGAGAAGTGCATCGTTCAATTTTTACAGTGGTGTCTCTGGCTACAGCACCTTATCAATCCAAACACCTTGGGCAGGTGTTTTTGTTGTAAAGTCAATCCGTACTTGTGACCCAGTGACATGTCATACATAGGAGGCAACTCACTACATGGGAAGGGGCAGATTGTGTTGCAAAGATCAGTTGAGATTATTTTCCCCAAAGAGAGATAAACAGATTTGAATTTATGCCATTGTGGAGTTTTATATTTTCTATGATATTATTACCAATATATTTTTAGGAGCTTTATAAACTACTGTTGCTGTATTCCTTGGGTAATATTTTCAAGCTCTGCTAAAATGCATCAGTGAAGATAAAACAAAATGCTGCATATGGAAACTGTGAAAGCAGTCGGGGAGAAATCTACATTTCTTTTAAATTAGGCCTCAGTTGCGCAGACTTGTTCTTAATGTCAGATGCAAGTAATTATTATTATATTGTATTATTTATACATTATACCCTATACATTTATACATAAGTATATTGATATATTTTACTATAACATACACTATTATAATTGTCAGTTATTTGAATGTCTTTTGAATAGAATAATTATATTTTCTATTATATTACATATTTTTAACATATCTCAATTTTTGTGTATGCTGCAGTTTACTCCTTTTATATATCATAAGTATAACTTATTTGTAATAAATAAGTTGCACAGCTATTTCATGATATCGTGTTAACTGATATATATTTATATATTAATTAATCATTTTATAGTATGCTGCATTTGTATATTATGCATTTATAAATTATCATGTTTTTATTATATTGTGTTAGTTTTATATTGTCAGGAATATCACTTATTCTTATTGTTACTTGCAAATAATTCTTCTTATATATTATATTATATATTATATACTATATTAATTATAATCATTGGCATATATATTACGTATTAATGTATACTATATTAAATAATTATTAGTATATATTATATATTGTTATATATTATATGTTATATAATATATACTAATAATTATAATTATATACACTAATAATTGTAATTATATACTTATATATGAATAATTGTTATACTATATTAATTGTAATTAATATAGTATATAATATTAATTTTGCATATCTTACATTGATTATGCATTTTACTCATCTATTATGTATATTATGTGTCACTTATTCTTTATTATATATACCATTTCATATTATGTATGATATTATTATGAGTATCACCTGTTCTCCATAAGTCATTTGCAACGAATTATGTAGTTACTCTGTGATAATATACTATTTAGTTACTTTATATTAAAGTAGTTTGTAGTCACAGAAGTCTAGTGAAAAGGCCCCAGTCACTATATTGTTAACACCTAATGCACTTGTAAAAAGTGACTCTATCAACGTGAATGATCCTGACCAGTGAGCTTTTTAGTAACTCCCCTTCAAGAGCTAAACTTTGGACAATGAATAAACATGTCCTACATGTAATGTCCGTTGCTAATATAGGTAAATTTTCAGAGCAAGGAAACTCCATTCAGCAGGGTGACGTCTTCCAGTCCTCTGCACCATCCTCATGACAGAGCCCTGGAGAAAGCCCAGGGTGTAGTCAACTCCCAAGTGTCATCTTGATCTCTACCCTCACCCTCCCTGGTCTTCTCCTTATAATTCCTCAAAAGCTCTTTCTCTGCATAGGAAAAAATCAAGCTCTCTTTCTCTCTCTCTGAACAGGAGACTTTCTTTGCCAAATTTTCCTCTCTTTCTATCTCTGCAGAGTTAAATTTTGTTCTTCCTATAGAACTAACCACAAAGTACGATCTTGACTCCTCAGACCTGGGCTAGGTCCTCTGTCTGTATTCTTATCATGCAGTCTTAATTTTCCTTCATCTTTTCCCTTGCTGTTGGTAATCCTATGGCTATGTGTGTGATTATATTCTAGGAGTGAACCTGCAGGGCTCAACTGTAAGCTCCAAAGAAGCATAGATGATATCTCTGTTTGCTTGGCCTTTGTCTTTAGACCCTGGGTATTCAGTAGGAATCTACTAAAAAGAGTGAGTGAGGAATGTGTTGGTTTCAGGTGACGGAAAGGGAAATATGACAATGTCCCTGCTGTGGTGGAATGTGTCCTCATCTTATCCCTTGGAACCTCAGATGGGATCTTATTTGGAGAGAGAGAGGGTCTTTGGAAAGGTAATTAAGTAAAAGATCTTGAGAAGAAGTCATTCTGGATTAGAGTGAGTCCTAAATGCAAAGATAGGTGTCCTTCTAAAAGACAAGAGGAGACACAGTCACAGAGGAAAGGCCACGTTGAGACTGAGGCAGAGACTTAAGCTATGTGGCCACAAGCCCAGGGATGCCTGGAGCCCCCAGGAGCTGGGAGAGGCAGGAAGGATCCTCCTTTAGAGCCTCTGGAGGGAGCACAGCCCTGCCTACACCTTGATCTCAGACTCCTACTTCCAGAACTAAAAATGAATACACTTTGTTGTGTTAAGCCACATCGTTTGTGATAATTTGTTACAGCACAATCAGAAACTGCTATACTATCCCAAGGAATGTAATTGATGAAGAAATAACACATTTCTTTCTCCGTATTCTTCTCCCCAGAATAGTAAGTAAGGCTAAGGAGGAATTGAAGGAGCAGCAAGCAAGCTATTTGGTCTATTGAAGAAATCAATTGAGCTGTCACTATTGAAACTATATTCTTTATTTTGTTGTTATTGTTTTGTTTTTTGAGACAGGGTCTCACACTGTTGCCCAGGCTGGAGTGCAGTGGTGCCATCACAACTCAATGCAGCCCTGATTTTCTGCTGGGCTCAAGCCATCCTCCCGCCTCAGTCTCCCAAGTAGCTGGGATTACAGGTGTGCACCAACATGCTGAGCTAATTTTTGCATTTTTGGTAGAGATGGGGTTTCTCCATGTGGTCCAGGCTGGTCTTGAACTCCTGAGCTCAAGCGATCTACCCACCTTGGTCTCCCAAAGTGCTGGGATGATAGGTGTAAGCCACTGTTCCCAGCCTCAAACTGTATTCTGAGATTAGTTCTACTTTGGGCCAGTTATTTATTAAAACATCTTTCATATGGCACTCTGCCTTTCAATATAATGATTACCTACTGATATGGTTTGGCTGTGTCCCCACCCAAATCTCATCTTGAATTGTAGTTCCCCTAATTCCCATCTGTTGTGCGACGGACCCAATGGGAGGTCATTAAATCATGGGGGCAGTTTCCCCCATACTGTTCTCATGGTAGTGAATAAGTCTCATGAGATCTCATGATTTTATAAGGGGTTTCCCCTTTTGCTTGGTTCTCATTCTCTCTTGCCTGCTGCCACGTAAGACGTGCCTTTGCTCCTCCTTTGCTTTCTGCCATGATTGTGAGGCCTCCCCAGTCATGTGAAACTGTGAGTTCTTCAAATCTCTTTTCTTTATAAATTACCCAATCACAGGTATGTCTTTATTAGCAGAGTGAGAACAGACTAATACACCTACTTTATACTCCTCATCTTTATTCTATGACCTAGTTTAAAAAAATTATTTATTTATCTGTTTTTATTTACTGACAGGTGAGCTGCCTATAGACAGGACTGAGGCTCAGTGATTTTAGCATTGTCAACAGTACATCCTGTGCTTGGCTTCTAACAAGTCTTCAAAATTGTTTGTCAGATAAATGCCACTGTACCGGTGTGGCCAGTCAAACACTGTGGATTTTTCTGACATCCTTGTCTGAGGTTCTGACACTAAGTCCTGCAAATCAACTGCCTTAGACTTGGACACCGAAGTCCCACAACTTGTTTGTTTTTGGTTAGTAGGGAAGGGGTGCCCCGGTTGAGATTCAAGCACTTCTTTGTCTTTCCTCTTTGATTCTAATTTTAAATGATACCCTGGAAAATCAAAATTCATATTTCTCTTCTGTTCTCTCTCTTTCCTTTTTTATCTTTTAGCTATCATCAGTTTCACAAATCCTCACTGCTAAATTTTATTAGATACTTACTTTTTAACATTGCCTGCAGGAGTTCTTTATGAAAGATGACAATAAAACATGTGTGTCCTGGAGAAACATCAATGCAATAAAATGCCTCACTAGGTTTGATGGCCCCAATAGCTTGTAGGGAGAACAGTCCCTTGAAGCAGTTGTACTTTGGTATTCTTAAACAATGGAAGAGAATCTCTTCCGAGGGGCACTGATGGCCTTAAAAATCATGGAAGCCACTAAGTTTACATAATAAACTCTTGCAAACCAGATGGTTTTATGATTGTGTTTTGCCAACAGCTGTTTTGAATAAGATATAATTGAGGTTCTTGGCAGGGATACTCTTCAAAGGGTCGGATTAGCTCAAAGTTAACTCAATTGCATCCCCCAGGCCACATAAGTAAAGCCTTCCAATTTCAATCAGTTGCAATACAGAGTTATCTTCAAATGTTCGCATAGACAAGTACTTTTGAGGGCTCATTGGCTTTGGAGTACAGATGTTATTTTGAAACTAGGATTTAGGAGCAAAGAACTCAGTGGAAAAAAAAAACAGATGAGCTTGAATGGTCTTGGGGTCACTCATGCCTTCCAACTGTTCAGTCTTGGAATTCAATGAGTAACTTCTAAAAACCTAGATAGTTTCAAGTGGACTTCTGTGGCATCTGTAGGTTCCACACGCTTGGGTAGTTCTTATTTGCAAGTAGGCATGGGTATAGTTAAGGGTGAATGCAGGAGATTTCAGGTAGTCCAACCCTCCATGGGCCAAAGAAAGGACTTGAACAGCTTCTGTGTCATAACCTATGAGCCAAGGTATATCTCTATGATGAGGGTCTAGGGCCATCCCAGGTAGTTTGTACTAACAACATGACTGAAGGTGAATCCATATATTTTTGTTTTCCTGAGGTGGTGGGCCATGCTGTATTAGTCTGACCTCTGGGTGAGCAAACTGGGGCATTAATAACCAAGGTAAGGCTTGCAAGTGCTTCACAACTATGAGTCTGCCTCCCTTGTAAGAACTCTAAACACCAAGACTCCAGTGAGCCTCCCTCCTCGACATCATTCTATTCGTGTTATCTCACACTGTTGCTGGAAGAATTCAGTGCTGTCCTTCTGACTCTGCTGGAAGACAAGGACTGGAAACTCTTGTCTGGGCTCTTCTGAACTTTGCCATATGTATCTTTCACCTTTGCAAATTTGTGAAACATTTAACTATATTTATTTATTTTGCAATACTATCATGAAGTTCAACATTCAATTATTTTTGAAAAATTCTTTTTTTTCTAGCTTAATTGTGGTATAATTAACAAAGTTGTGTAATTTTTTTTTTTTTTTTGAGACAGGGTCTGGTTCCGTCACCCAGGCTGGAGTGCAGTGGCACAATCTTGGCTCACTGCAACCTCCACCTCCTGGGCTCAATGATCCTCCCACCTTAGCCTCTCAAGTAACTGGGGCTACAGGCGCAAGCCACCATGCCCAGCTGGCTAATTTTTATATTTTTTCTTGAAACAAAGTTTTGCCATGTTGCCCATGCTAGTCTCAAACACCTGGGCTCAAGAAATCCACCTGCCTCAGCCTCCTAAGCTATATAAATTTAAGGTATGTGATGTGATGATTTGATATATTCTAACAGATACATGAAAACGTGCTCAACATCACTAACCAATAGGGAAATGCAAATCTAAAGCACGAAGATACCACCTCACACCTGTTAGGATGACTATTAAAAAGAATACAAGATGTAACAAAGATGTGGAGAAAAGGGAACCTTGAAGTACTGTTTGTAGAACTGTAGACTGGTACAATCATTATGGAAATGAGTAAGGAGATATTTCTGCAGAATTTAGTCCGCTTTCTTTCCCCATAATAAGTTACCACCATGAGGGTCACAGCTTCTCCGAGTTCTATGAGTCTTCCTAGCAAATTGTGGAATCAGAGGGTGGATTTGGGGACCTTGGACACATCATGCCAAAGAGAGAATTTGGGGGAATTTCTGGGGTGACCAAACAGAAGTTAAAGGAAATATAATGTGCTGCTTTGTGCATACTTCTATTTTCATTTTTCTTTTCTCTTTTCTTTTCTTTTTCCCTTCCCTTTCCCTTTCCCTTCCCTTCCCTCCCTCCCTCTCTCCCTCTCTCCCTCCCTTCTCCCTTCCCTTCCCTCTTTCCCTTCCCTCCTTCCCTTCTTCCCTTTATTCCCTTCTTTCCCTTCCTTCCCTTCTTCCCTTCCTTCCCTCTTTCCTTTCCTTCTTCCCTCCCCTCCCCTCCCCATCCATCCCGTCCCCTTCCCTCCCCTCCCCTCTCCTCTCTTTTCCTTTCTTCAGAGACAAGGTCTCATTCTGTGGCCCAGGCTGAAGTACAGTGCTGCAATCATAGCTCACTGCAGCCTTGAACTCCTGGGCTTCAGTGGTCCTCCCACCTCAGCCCCCTGCCTAATTTTTGTATATATATATTTTTTTTGTAGAGGCGGGTGCCCAGGCTGGTTTAGTACTCTTGAGCTCAAGTGATCCCTCTGCCTTGGCCTCCCAAAATGCTGGGATTACAGGTGTGAGTCACTGTGCCCAGCCCATTTTCATTTCTTAATAAGTGGTGAGAACAGTCCTTGTGGACAATATTAATACAAACAAAGTCCTTTGAACGGTACTATGGCATTGTGACTTTCCTGGGGCAGAACAAGAAGCAAATTGAGATAGATGAAATGAAACTGAAACATGCAGATGACACATATACCTAGAAAATGGAACATTATTTTCCATCAGACAGAATGAACCAGGAGCCTCAGCTGACAAAAGTCAGCCTCTGGCACAGGTGCATGTGTGCCTCTATACATCGCTGCATGTGCACCTATTTATTCATGCAAATGTATGCAGCATCTACAGGTGTCAGAACTGGAGTTCAGCTGTGAGCAAATTGGTCATCTAGTGTCTCCACGTTGTATGATATGCTGTAGGGTGTTAGCAAGTTGACCTAGAGCCCATAAGGGATATGTAAGTATTTCCAGACATCAGCAGGGCAAGTACACACGAAAAGGGATTATAGGACAAGAATTCTCTGGATCTAAGTTAGCAAGGGGGAGAGGAAGTTTCTAAGAAAGGACATTTCCAGCAGATGAAACTGCAATATGTAAAGTTCTAAGCTAAAGATTAGAGATTCTGGGGACCAACAAACTTAAAACAGAACTACTATTGGACCAGGCAATCCCATTACTGGGTTTATAACCAAAGGAATAGAAATCATTCTACCAAAAAAACACATGCAGTCGTATGTTTATTGTAGCCCTATTCACAACAGCAGAGACAAGGAATCAACCTAGGAGCCCATCAATGGTGGATTGGATAAAGAAAATGTTACACATGTACACCATGGAATACTATGCAGCCACAAAGAAGAACGAAATCATGTCCTTTGCAGCAATATGGATGCAGCTGGAGGCCATTATCCTAATTGAATTAATGCAGGAACAGAAAATCAAATACCACGTTTCTCACTTATAAGTGGGAGCTAAACAATGGGTACTCACAGACATAAAGATGGAAACAATAGACACTGAAGACTCCTAGAGTGGGGAAAGAGGGAGGGGGGTCATGGGCTGAAAAACTACCTGTGGAGTGCTATCTATGCTCACTACCTGGATGATGGGGTCATTCACACCCAAAACCTCAGCATCGTGCAATATACCCAGGTAACAAACCTGCACATGGACCCCCAAATCTAAAAGTTGAAATTATGTATATTTAAAAATGATTAGAGATCGTTGGGACGTATGGGGCAAAGGAGAGCTTTCCCCTTAACCCTTGAAAAGTTTACTGAAAAACCAACTTGCAAGAGGCAGATTAATTGGATACAAATTTTATTAACATGTATACATAGGAGCCTTTAGAATGAAGACATAAAGATACAGGGGAAGCTGTCCATTTTTCTGCTTTGGTTCAACAAAGTATGGGCAGCCATGTAGAAATAGGGTTGGACAAAAAGGGCCTGATCCAATGCTAATGGACTGAGTGGAAACCCAGCCAGGCCTGTCTGTCTAGATTCTTCTTGCCTCTCTGAGCAGCGCGCCTTCCTTCTGGGTGTTCGGCGGGACCCTCTCTGGAGTGGCGGATCTTAGGACCTACAGTCAAACAAGGTAGGTCAGGGAATTTCTTTATGGCCAGTCTTTATACAGATAGGATAGAGGGAAAGTTAGCTTCCAATTTTTAGGTTTTATGGCTCACGTTGGGGAAAAGGGGTTCTGGTTTCTGTGACCCGCCTTGGGAAAGACGGATTCTAGTTTCTGTGGTGCCTCGGGGGAGGATGGGACTGAGAGGCAGTTGGCGGGAGATGGTCAGAGAGAAACGTTGGCTTCTGAGGCTGCTGAGGAGTCCTGCATTGTGGGGTATTGTTTTCTGAGCCCAACGGGGAGCTGCAAATGCATATGGTATCAGTGGATGTGAACTCACATTTCTAGATATGCCTATGGCATTGCAACCTAGTTCCGGGGTCTGCATTATAACCAGAGACCCTGTGCAATAAAACAATGTGTCTTTTACTGTCTAAAAAAATAAAATAAATAAAATATCTTAAAAAAGCAAAGCAGAGCTCATGTTGAAAAGGCTTCCCGAAATCATGAAGGCATCCACCAACATTTTCTAGACTCTAGATTGTCTCGCCCTTCGCCTGATTATTCTAACTCACGCAACCACTTAGCAGAGACTGAGCTTTCACAGTTTGGGTGCATTCCACTTGCTTTGTTAGATGGCTTCACAGTGCTTTACGGAGTTGGTGTTCCCATGTAGAGGCTGCCTTAAAAACACTCTGTCAAATGGAGACTTCAAGAAGCTGGGCCTGGAATAATACCTCCACTCTATTTGCTGACATTTCAAGCGTTAAATTAATATTCTTGAAGTCAATTCATCAGGCTCCTAGCCTGTAATTGGGATTCAATGCATGCAGTTGATTAGAGGAGAGAGCAGCCGGTCCATGGAGAAAGAAGGTTTTTCATTTTGCATCCAATCAGGGAAAGCAAACACAATCAGGCAGCGTTTCGGGGGCCGATAGATACTGCAATTCTAATGATGAGGGAAGCAAACAGGAGAAGACATTGGAGTCCCTGAAACTTCTGTCTTAGTATGTCCCCCAATTTCTATCACACTGACCCCAATCTGGCTTTTAATAAATCTTTATCTTTGAAATGCTTCGTTGTGGAGCACATGGAAAGAGTGTTTGCTCCATCAAAAGAGCAAAAGCACAGAGTGTCGCAGGAGTGTGAAACCCTGCATAGCAACTGAAAAAACAAAAACAAAAACCAAAAACAAGGCAGTGTTTGTTTCCAGTGGATATGCATGCTCACGATTAGGGCTGCCGGGTTACAGAGTTGACATTGTAGATATTGCAGAGCTAGAGACTGTTAAAATATTTGAGACTGCTAATGCTGTGGTTCAAGCTGCATCCACATTTTTCATGCTTAAGGTGGTCTCCAGCTCAATGGATTTTCTTGCATTGATTCTGTAAGAGAAAGGCGGAGAAGTGGGAAGGAAGGTCCATTTAGGAGAATAGCAATATATATTCCAGGAAGGGACCTGTGACCTGTCTAAAATAGCTTTCTAGAACTCTAGCAAAATTGCAAAGTCCAGTCCAGAGTACGGTCCACATATAATTTCTTGCTGGCTGAGATGCGCAGGTTGCTGGCAGCTGCTCTTCAGGGCATCATTATCTGTCTAATAATCAAAAGAAAACCAGCAAAATGGAACTCATTATACATTAGAAAAAAACAAAAACACGGCTCGCTGTGGACAACTTTCCTTTTGGAAATATTTGTCCAAATACTTCAGAACATCCAGAACTCTGGCTGAGCAAATCCACTCTAAAACAAAGGCCTGGTGGCTCCATTGTCAATAATCCATGCTAATGCTTTTTGGGGGACTCTGCAGCCTCTGCAGAGACAGACACACAAGAGCTCAAGACAAGGACTGTGATCCTGGGCCTTACCGCTTCCCAGGTGCTTGTTATAGTGTGGTTTAAAAAGCAAGCCAGACGAGGATACACCTGTAGGACAAAAAACTAATAGCCCATCTGTCATCTCTCTTTTTTAAAAGGGTTGTTGGTTCTTCCTAACAGTCACCCATGTGTTCTTAGAAAGTCTCTCTCCTTTAAAAATGATTTTTAAAATCCAATAGTGTATATAGTCGTTTGAAGAATTTAAGTAAGAATGTGTATTGATGCACTTAGCACTCAAAAGTTCCCCAATTCAAGATTTACAGAAAAGGATGAGTGAAGGATGCTGAAAAATGGCTTTGCAGGAGGAGAGTGGAAGGCTTGGGGATTACTTTATTTTTCTTCCAACACATAATTCTCTTAGAGAGGTTTATGAAAAAAGAAATAAATGAAAGATTAAAGTTATTGAGAAAATATGGAAGGATTCATGATTTGGAAAGCAGGAACATGTCAGAAAGATAGACAACCTAAGTTTTATTTGTAAAACAGTGGAGAATAAAGCCAGATGAAATGATAGCATCTTCCAGAGGAAAAGGAAAAAAAAAAAACCAACTCATGTCAATGGACGTAAAACATATGTTGGCATAAATATGAAAATGTAGCCTACTTCCTCATTATTGCTGTTAAGGAGATTTCCATTTTTAGCATAAAAATACCTTATCTACAGATACAAAATTTCCACCACAGCAAATGGAGAAGAGGCCCCTTTAAGGAAAAAACGTTTCTCATTTGGCAAGTTGAGCGAAAGCTTGCACATTTATATTTAAACACAAGCCTGAGGATATTGCAGGAGAGAAAGAAACTCTACAAGTCATGTTATGAAGATGACATCACTCTGTATGACATTCCGCTCTATAAAAAGCCGCTGTGTATAGATGTCGTCTCTCATTTACCATCTTCAAGGAGTTTAAAGGTTTAAAAATGATCTCTAAGGTGTGCATTAACACAAACTCTTCAGCATTTTATCTGGTGAGTAATGATAATAACTAAAACATTCTCACTATCGGCCTAGAATCTGGACTTGACGCAGATCCCTTAATTTAATTTCTGGGGTAAATTATATGTAACACGAAATTTACCATTTTAACCATTTTTAAGTGTACACTTCACTGGCATTAAGTACATTCACGTTGTGTAACCATCACCACCATCCACCTCCAGAATGGCTTCATCTTTCCAAACTGAAACCCTGTCCCCATTAAACACTAACTCCCTATCCCTCTTCCTCCAACCCTGGCACCCACCATCCTACTTTCTTTATCTATGGGTTTGACAACTCCAGGGATGTTGTATAAGTGAGACTATACAGTATTTGACCGTTTGTGACTGGCTAATTGCACTCAGTGTGATGTCCTCAAGGTTCATCCATGCCATAGCAGGTGTCAGAACTTCCTTCCTTCTTAAGGTTGAAAAATATTCCCTTGCATGAACACATCGCATTTTGTTTATCCATTCATTCGGTGATGGGCACTTGGTTTGCTTCCATCTTTTGATTACTGTGAATGAATTGGGTGTACAAATAGCTCTTCGAGTCCCTGCTTGAGATTATTTGCAAATCTCCTTATTCTTTTTCTAAAAGTAAATGAGCAGGTGACAGATAGAACATGCTGTAGCTTCCCGTAAAAGATTTTTGCAATATTTAATGGAGAACGGCCCAGCATCTCATGAAGGAGGTTCTCAAACAAAACACAATCTGGCGAACAGATTCCATGGGCTTAGCTTAGAGGGATGCCTTTAAACCCTCGTGCTTTGCAACTGTTCTTACCTAAGGGTGCTTGTTGTCTGTGACTAGCTCTTTAACTTTAAAGCTTTAGTAAGAAAGTGGCCTCTGTGACTCTTGAGTTTATGAGCTTTTAGTCTCCTCCTTTGGTTCCCTGCTGGCCATGATGCACTGGGAAAAATGTTCAGGAAAATAAATATCCACTCTTCTGCAGAATGGAATTATCTCTTCGAGGTCAGACTTTTCTGAGTTCTTGTTATTTAGGAGAAATGCTGAATATGTAATACTAGCACACTTAAAAAAGTTATGTGTTGTTCATGGTACACTTACTCCTCAAAAGCAAACATGGATTACCAGTGGGACTTACTGAATTAATAGATATATGAGAAGTCGGAGAAGAAAAGGCAAAATACAGATAAAATTTCAATAGTGGCTTTGTGCCAAGCATGTTTATACGACACTTTAACTGATATTCCCTCAAGTGGTCCATGGCAGACTTCTAGGCAGAGTTATTTCTCTATCTATCTATCTATCTATCTATCTATCTATCTATCTATCTATCTATCTATCATCTATCTATCTATCATCTAATCTATTATCTATCTCTTTTATCTACCTATCATATATCTATCTTCATCATCATGTTATTTTACCTTTCTATCTCATCTATCAATCTACCTATATCTTCATTATGAATCTTATCTAGCTCTCTATTATTTATCTATCTCTATCATCTATATTTATTATCATCATAATCTTCTATGTATACTCTCTATTTCTTCCAATTATCTATCATGTATCTTATCAATCTCATCTATATATTCTGTCATCTATGTATGTATGTATCTATCATCGTGTATGTATCCTAATATGTTTCTAAGTTATCTATTTTCATCTCTATTATTTACCTATCATCTATCTCTCTTCGCTATCATTATAGTCTTCTATGTATACTATCTCTTTCTATCAATCATGTATCTATCAGGTATTTTAGCTGTCTATTCTGTCATAATATGTATGTATCTACATATCATCATCAGGTATCTATTCTACTATCTATGTATCCATCTATCTATGTATCCATCTACCCATCTGTTAATATTATCCATCACATGTATCTATCTTATATCTACCTAGCCTATCTATCAATCATCTGATCTATCTATCTATCTATCCATCTATCTATCTATCTATCTATCTATCATCTACTTATCTATTTAATTTATCTGTGTATCTATCATCTATTTATCTATTATCTATCTATCTATCTATCTATCATCTATCTATCATCTATCTATCCATCATCTATATTTCATCTCTCTCTGCTTTACCGTGTGAAGAGTTCCTTGCCCACTGTCATATTCAGGGTTCTCTAGCCTGTGACAGCTGGATTTGAATCCAGCTCCACTTGTCACTGGAACATTCTAACATATAAGCAAGTCTTTATTTCTTATAAATAAGAGCATGCCCTTCTATTGCTGGGATGTAAAACACCCATGCTCTACTGTTGTATGTGAGGCTGTCAGCATCAATATATACCTTAAGGGGTGCCACTGTTGTCATCTTTTATTTACATAAACAAATAATTCGAACTTGTCAACCAACATTCTCTTCTCTGCCTAGTTCCTTTTAAAATCACACCTTTGCTAGATGTCTGACAAAGAGAAACCCCAATGTACAAGTGCAGCGTGTGCTTCCTGTGCAATGCAAAAAGAATGAATGAGAAAGAAATAGCACACCCAGGGTTCATGTGGCTCTTAGAATACACCGAAGGAGAGGTGGTGGGAAATTAGTCAGAAGCTCTTTGCCCCATTTTCTGATGTGTACATTTAAGCATATGTTTGTGTAGATAAATGATTCCTGTGCACAAAAGACATACCCAAATTAGTTATTGGGAGAAGTGAAGACAAAACTCTCTGAATTCCTTGAAGTTTGGGATTTACAATTGCATTTTTAAAATAATGGATTATAATATAAGGAACTTCCCATTAATTTTTAAAATTTCATTGTCATAATGATCCAGTGAGGTTGGAATCATTTTTCCCTACTTTACAAATCAAATGCATTCATGCTGAGAAGAATACATTCTCCCTTTTGATGTCTTGGACTTCCCTTGAAATAGTCTGTGGGGAGTTGAGGCAAGTAGATAAAAGAAGATAAAATCCCTGACTTTTTCTTTTGATGATTTCCTCTTATTCATATTTCCTTTGAATTACAATCTCCTTATTTATCTGTTTCACTTGGATAATGGACATTTTAATAAAAATTGCCTGTATTTATTTTCTTTGATGTATTTCATAATGCCTCAACTTGCAGATCCAAAGTCATGGACGAGAGTCTTGTTATATTTTTGTTTATTACCCTGAGATTCACTAAATCTACATGGCTATCCACAGTGATGATTTCAGCTCCCAATGCAAGCTCAATATTGATTTTATCTGGATTGTTGACTACTGAATGCATCATCACCTCATTTAATTGTACATGCTTACTGCGTCATTTTGCCTAGAAAATTGAAATCGGTGGAAAGAATTACAGCTAGGCAAATGCAAACTTTTTAGTGTGTGTGTGTGTGTGTGTGTGTGTGTGTGTGTGTGTGTATTGAGGGGGAAGGTTGTCTTTCCAGCAGTTCTGAATAAGGAATTTGAAAAACTGGTAGCTAATTCTATTTTATACCTGAAAATAAGAAAGGTTTCAATGTGTTACTTTTTTTTTTTTTTTTTTTTGAGATGGAGTCTCGCTCTGTCGCCCAGGCTGGAGTGCAGTGGTGCGATCTCGGCTCACTGCAAGCTCCGCCTCCTGGGTTCACGCCATTCTCCTGCCTTAGCCTCCCCAGCAGCTGGGACTACAGGCGCCCGCCGCCACGCCTGGCTAATTTTTTTTTGTATTTTTAGTAGAGACGGGGTTTCACCGTGTTAGCCACGATGGTCTCGATCTCCTGACCTTGTGGTCTGCCTGCCTTGGCCTCCCAAAGGTGCTGGGATTACAGGCGTGAGCCACCGCGCCTGGCCTCAATGTGTTACTTTAAGTGCATTCTTTTTGGGGGAATGGCTGGGGTAAGTATACATTTTCCTGTATGAGTGCTACTTTGTAAATGCTGCAGCTGTTAGCTTAGGCTAAGTTTAGCTGCAGTAATAAATGACTCCCCAAATGTAGTGTCTTATAACCAAGGTTTACTTCTTACTCAAATTTCATGATGGGGTCTTTATTTATATACAAAACTATGAATATCAAAAGAGGTAATACTGAGATTTTTTTTGATAAAACCAACCAGGGAGGGATTTTTTTTTTTTTTTTTTTTTGTAATCTGACATTATAGTATGCAACCAACCAACTAACCAACCCAATAATAGGAAATCATCATGCTTAGTTCGGGCACTGTGGCTCATGCCTGTAATCCCAGAACTTTGGGAGGCTGAGTCAGGAGCATCGCTTGAGCCCAGGAGTTCGAGACCAGCCTGGGCAACAAGGCAAAATGCCATTTCTTCACAAAGTACAAAAAATTAGCCAAATATGGTGGTGCGTGCCTGTAGACCCAGCTACTCGGGAGGCTGAGGTGGGAGGATTGCCTGAGCCGGGGAGGTCAAGGCTTCACTGAGCTGAGATTGTACCACTTCACTCCACCCTGGGAAACAGAGTGAGACTCTGTCTCAAAAACAACAAAACAAACAAAAAAAGTTAACCTCATTCTTTTTTTTGATATCACACAACTTGCTTGCTTGATTTCCAGCTAAAGCCCAAAAGGAGAGAATTCACAAATAAAGCCTTCCTCTTGCTTGAGTGATCCAAGTAACGTTCACAAATTTCTGCTTTGATTTGGTAGCAGAGACCAACATACAGAGGGAAGCTCCACTTGGATTCACATTTACAGTTTTATCAGATGACGATGGATGAATTCATAGCTGTATAGTCCTGCAAATCGAGAGGTCTGTGGGCTAAGTTCTCTGTTAACTTATCCACATCAGAAAGCGTTCATTAGGTGCATGTTTGCCGGTGGCCTTGGCGCTTTTTCTGCAGAGAAAAGTTACTCTTTCAGACACACACCTCTGAAGCCCTCCAACATGTGACAATTGACTGATCGTGCACATGAGTGGATAAACTCAATCATGCATGAATAATTTCAATAAGTCAGGGATAAGGGCCAATTGTCGGAAGATGAGACATGTTGAAATTATTGGAGTTGTTTGCTTAGATAGATTCAAGTCCAAGGAAGTGAAATCAGCTGTCAAGCCAAGGCAGGCATTATAAAATAATAGAAAAAGAAGAAGAAAAAACTGAGGATAGAATTGATTAAAAGAAATTTTGAAAAGTTCCGTTGAATTCACTTGCCTTTCACGGAATGCCAATTTTAAATCTATGGCACTTAGAAACACAAGGAAATTTAAAAAGACAAATAGAAATCAGAAAAACAACTAACACATTTGTTAGATCAAAGAATAATCGTGAAATAAATAATAGAGCAGCTTTTGCATATAGAAAGCACTAAATGAAATTGTTAGGTATCGTCCAACAATCCCATATCATACATCAAACCATTACATGCTGGTAGAATTACAGAAGTCCACATGGAGTAAATACATTGTTTAAAAATTAGGCATACTATTGGTTGTTTCAGCTTTTTCTGTGGCTGTGGCAGATGCTTGATATACTCATTAAGGTTTTCCTTTGCAATGTGACAGTTCGGGTTTCAATGAACTATATTTCCCATTCTTAATGTGGAAACAAAACAGATTTCATTTTGCACACTGAAACTGTTTGGGCTTTTTTTTTCCCCCTGCAGATTTGCCATTAAATTAGGCTCATATTTTCATCACGAGCTCTTAGTTTCTGTTCTGCGGTAGAACTTCAAGACCCAGAGATGTGCCACCCATTAAAAACTGAATGATTCGGCATTTTTCATTTTTAGTGGATAAATATGCTCTTGTGGATAAATATGCTTCAGTGGATAAATATGCTCCATTTCCTTCCTTCTTCTTCCTCCTCCTCCTCCTTCTCCTCCTCCTTCTTTATAGAGACAGAGTCTTGCTCTGTCACCCAGGCTGGAGTGTAGTGGTGTAATCATAGCTCACTGCAGCCTCGACTTCCAGGGCTGAAGCCATCCTCCTGCCTCAGCCTGCCAGGTAGCTGGACTACAAGTGCATGCCACCATGCCTGGCTAATTTTTAAGTTTTTTTTTGAAGAGATGGGGTCTCACTATTTCTCCAAGGCTGGTCTCAAGCTCCTGGCCTCAAGCAATCCACCTGCCTCAGCCTCCCAAGGTGCTGGGATTACAGGCCTGAGCAACCGCACTCGGCCTTGAACTCACTTCAAAAAGAAGACATTTATTTTTTTTATTGTGGTAAAATACATACAACATAAAATTTACCATCTTAATCATTTTTAAATGTACAGTTTCATGGTGTAAAATACATTTATAGTGTGGTGCAACTAACACCACCAACAATTTTCATTTGGACTTACATTTATTTACTTATTTTAAATTAATTGATTTTTTTTTTTAGAGACAGTGTCTCTCGTTGTTGCCCAGACATTCCTTGTTTTAGCTTTTACTCCCGTGTTTTTTGGTTCACTATTTCTACCCTGACTATAACAACTTAACCCCACCATGACCTTCAATATTCATTATACCATTTTTTACTTTAATCCCACCCCTTGCATGCATTTTCCCACCTAACCAGTGCACAATCTAGAAGACAGTCCGTTATTATAATCTCTCCTTTAGAAAGAGCCTGGATACGCGAGCCCATCTCTTACTTCATTGAACTTCATCATGGGAATAACCGTTCTAACATTCTCCTTTTCTGTTGTGGACTTCAACTCTCTTGGGATCTTATTGTGCACCCCACATCTGTTTCTTATCCTCCAGATCTGTACCAGGGGCTGCCAAACTGCAGCCCATGGCTCAGTCCACTTTTATTTATATAAATTAATTGTTATTGGTACAGAGTTGTAAGTTACCGACTGTGGTTGGCAGCTAGCGGTGGTGGAAAAGAAGAAACAGCCACTTCGATGCATGCCCTTTAAGTCCATGACCACAAACCTCAAGTAGGTATATAATAGTACCTTAGAATCCTACTGCATTTCCCTGGGACATTCAGACAGTCTTCTGGAGAGAAGTTTCACTTTCTTTCTTTTCTTTTGAAATATCTTTTTTGCCCTTTATTCTCAGTTGATTATTGAACCTGGTTTTACTGAAGAATAGAAACAATAAAAAGATTCCATGTGGTCCTTCAGCTGCATCTCCTCACATATATATATCAGATTCATGGATGCAGCCAGTCCTGCTGGCACCTGTGCAGTGGTCCTGTCCAATGCCACCACCTCTGTTGTGCAAACCTCCCATACTGTCTTGTGAAATAAAGAATGTCATTCTTATATTCCTCACTCTTTTCTACCGCTTTCTATCTCTTTTGCAGCCTGCCTCTGCTACTGTTAATGAGTACAAAAAGCAGTTATTTTAAATTTATTTTTTACTTTTATTTTTTTAGAGACAAGGTCTTGCTCTGTCACCCAGCTTGGAGTGCAGTGGTGTGATGGTAGCTCGCTGCAATCTCAAACTCCAGGCTCAAGTGATCCTCCCACCTCGTCTCTTGAGGTAGGTGGTACTACAGGTGCACACCACCACACCTGGATGATTTTAAAATTTTTTTAGAGATCAGGTTTCACTCTGTTGCCCAGGCTGGTCTTGAACTCTGGCCTCAAGCAATCCTTCCACTTCAGCCTCCCAAAGCACTGGGATTACAAGTGTGAGCCACTGCACCCACCAAACTATAATCAGATAGAAGGAATAAGATCTAGTGTCTGGTAGTATGTTGCAGGCTGAAAGAATGAGGGTCATGATCAACTCAGTATCTACCACTGGAGGCTGTATGAGTAAACAGCAAACTGTTCTCATAAATGCAGAATGTTGGCAAACTGACAAACTGCATCTGCCACCCGGAAGGAATGCTGAGGGCAGTCGTGCCCCAAGTGCAGTGTTGCTTGTGATTAGGCACATCTGAAGCCTGTTAGGAATAATGTGAACCTATAATCAATTAAGCAGCTGACCAGTCATTACCTCCTCCTCCCTTCTCTTTCTACCCAATAAATACGAAGGGCTGTAGAAGTTCAGGGCTGCTGCCTTTGCTCACTAGACGCAAGGAGCCCTCCTCTTCTTCCCCAAACCTCTTATTTAAAACAGTTTCTTTTGTCTTAAGTTTTCATTTCTACATTCGTCCCCCTTTGTTCAGTCTTGTAATGATGATCTCAAGTAGTAACAGTAGTAACTGTTGCAGTGACAGTCTCAAGCAGTAACTGTGGCCGTCTGCCACAGTAGTACAATCAGGTGACCATAATTAACAATAATTTATTGTTATTCCAAAATAACTAAAAGAGTGGAATTGGGATGTTTCTAACATAAAGAAATGATAAATGCTAGAGGTGATGGGTACTCCAATTATTCTAATCTGATCATGACACATTGTATGCTTGTCTCAAAATTTCATATGCACTCCATAAACATGCACAACTATTGTGTATCCATAGTAGTTAAAGATAAGAAATAAAACTGTTATTGTTGTTCTTAGTGCATAGAATACTTTTCTATCAGAGATAGCACCAAAGGCTGTTGCTCTCTTTTTATTTTTTAGCTCAACTATGACCCCCCTGAGAAAGGTGTCCCTTGGTCAAGCCAGAACAGTCCTCCAGACCCTTATCCTGCTTTAGAATTCTTTAAATCCCTCACCTCCCACCTGGCTTAGTGTATATTTTCTAGTTCACGTGTTTGCATAGAGCTTCCCTGCAATAAAGTGAAAATTACATCCTCATAATTCAGAATAGTCCTAACCCACTACTCATATTCAACGACTAAATGCATGGGTAGATGGAAATGTTACATTTTGTTTGTTTGTTTGCTCATCTTTTTCCAGGAAGTATTATTTTCCTTTCATTGTCATTCCATCAATTATTGATTTATATTTTTGGTATCTGATATGGTTTGTACATTTTTGGTATCTGATATGGTTTGGCTTTGTGTCCCCACCCAAATCTCATCTGGAATTGTAATCCCCACATGTTGGAGGAGGGGTCTGCTGGGAGGTGATTGGATCATGGGGGGACTTCCCCTTGCTGTTCTTGTGATAATGAGTGAGTTCTTATGAGATCTGATGGTTTAAAAGTCTGTGGCACTGCCCCATTCAATCTCTCGCTCTCTCTCTCTGCCATGGTAAAGACATGCTGGCTTTCCCTTCACCTTCTGCCATGATTATAAGTTTCCTAAGACCTCACAGCCATGTTTCCTGTACAATCTGCGGAACTGTGAGCCAATTAAACCTCTTTTCTTCATAAATTACACAGTCTCAGGTAGTTCTTTATGGCAGTGTGAGAACAGATGAATACAGTATCCTTTAAATTTCCTTGTAGTTTAGTAAGGCTGGAAAAGGTAAAGGGGTGGAAGGATGAAGAGAAGTTGGTTAATAGGCACAAAACTACAGGTAGAGAGAAGAAATAAGACCCAGTGTTTGATAAATCAGCAGAGTGAGTCCACTAAACGACAATTGATTGTGTATTTCAAAACAGCTAGTAGAGAATAAGTCGAATGTTCTCAGCCTAAAGATAAATGTTTAAGGTGATGGGTGTCCCAGTTACACTGATTTTATTGTTATGCATTATTTGAGTGCATCAAAATATCACAGGTACTCCCAAAATATATGCATATATATCAATTTACAAATAGGTTTGAGGAAAAGAGTGCAGGAAAATATGACTCGTTTGCCTCATGTTAGGGTTAGCTTCTCGAAGACATTCCAGGCAGGATGATGTGTGAGAAAAGTATTTAATAGTGTGAGGCAGGAGGGCGTTTATTTACACATGTGTGCTCTGAGTTTAGCTTGACCTCACTTCGAAGCCCAGTTTTGCCACTTGAGAGATTCATGTCCTTAGGTCATGTTTCAAACTCCCAAAGATTTTACTGTGAAGTACCTCATGGGGCACATGACAGTTAACTCCTTGTAAGAATTTGTAAAGATTAAATAAAAGTATGTCTATAAAGCCTTCAGCATGGTGCCAGGAACACAGTAAACACACAGCAATAAGGGGTGAATATATGTACATATGTATATGTATGTATATTTAGCCATTATTTTATTAATGTCATTGGCAGACAAGTGTTGAAAGATGCGGTTCTTAGTGCAAGCCCTAAAATTTCGTAACAATTAAAATAGAATTGTTCTTCTTTGTCACCTGTGTTATCTGCATCTTAAATGACCTGGTCGAGAAAGTTTTTATGCTTGCATTTTATTTATTTTTAATCTGAAGGTGATTCTTCAACATGGTGCTGGTGGTGAATGGTGATGATGGGGCAGTCCCACTGGGACCGACTTCATGGGTGTGTGACCACCAAGCGTCAAGCATTGTCTTGCACTCCTGCAGAGACCCGACCACATGTTTGGGGAGGATCACAGTCAGGTGCACATACCAAGTGTCAGGCATGGCCCTGGATGCCTGTGAGCGTGTGCACTTACCCGCAAGCACCCCCATGCCCGAGAGAGAGCACAGCAATAGATAGCAAATAAAAGCTATTCTAACAGGTATGAGGTGGTATCTCTTTGTAGTTTTCATTTGCATTTCCCTGATGATTAGTGACGTGGAGCACTGTCTTAGTCCATTTTTGCATTGCTATAAAGGAATACCTGAGGCTGGGTAATTTATAAAGAAAAGAGGTTTATGTGGCTCACCATGCTTCAGGCTGTAGAAGAAGCGTGGTGCCAGCGTTCACTTCTGTGAGAGCTTCAAGGAGCTTCCATGCATGGTGGAAGAGGAAGGGGAGCTGGTGTGTGCAGAGATCACATGACGAGAGGGGAAGGAAAAGAGAGGGAGGAGCCAGGCTCTTTTTAACAATCAGCTCTCATGAAGACTAATAGTGGGAACTCACCCCCTCCAAGGGCCTTAACCTATTTATGAGGGTCTGCTTGCGTGACACAGATGCCTCCCATTGAACCCCACCTCCAACACTGGCATGCAATGAAAACATGAGATTTGGAGGGGACAGACATCCAAATTCTAGCAAGCACCTTTTCATATACCTGTTTGCCATTTGTCTTCTTTGGAAAAATGGCCCTTTATCCGTCTGTTAATCTGGTGATTTTTTTTTCTTTTGCTATTGAGTTGCATGAGTTCTGATATGGTTTGGATTTGTGTCCCCATCCAAATCTCATGTCAAATCATAATCCCCAATGTTGGAGGAGGGGCCTGGTGGGAGGTGACTGGATCGTGGGGTAGATGTTCGCCTTGCTGTTCTTATGATAGTGAGTGAGTTCTCATGAGATCTGGTTGTCTAAAAGTGTGTAGCACCTCCCTTTTCTCTCTTCCTCCTCGGGCCATGTAAGATGTGTCTGCATTGCCTTCACCTTCTGCCATGATTGAAAGTTTCCTGAGGCCTCCCCAGCCATGATTCCTGTACAGCCTGTGGAACCATGAGCCAATTAAATCTCTTTTCTTTATAAATGACCTAGTCTCAGGTATACTAGAATGGACGAATATGAGTTCCTTTTATAATGTATATATTAACTCCTTAATCAGATATATAGGTTGCAAATATCTCCTCCTTTGCTATAATGCTGCGTTTTCACTGTGTTGATGGCTTCTTTGGCTGTGCTGTAGCTTTTTACTTTGATGCAATCTTATTTGTATTCTTTTTGCTTTTGTTGCCCATCCAAAAAATTATTGCCAAGAGCAATGTTATGGAAGTAAAAGACAAAAGATGACAAGTGTCAGTGAGGAGGTGGAGGAAGCGGAATCCTTACACACTGTTGATGGGCATGTAAATTGGCCCAGCCATTAGGAAAAACAGTATGAAGTTTCCTCAGAAAATTAAGACAGAACTACTATAAAATCCAGCAACCTCACTACTGGGTATATATCTAAAGAAAATGAAATACATATCTCAAAGAAACATCTGCATCTCTCATGTTCGTGGCAGCATTATTCACAATAGCCTAGATGTAGAAATAACCTAAGTGTTCATCAATGAACAAATGGATAAAGAGAATGCGGTGTATGTGCACTGTGGCTTACTCTTCGGAATTTACAAAGAAGGAAATTTGGTTATTTGCAACAACACACACGAACCTGGAGGATGTTGCGTTAAGTGAAATAAAATAGGCAGAGAAAGATAAATACTGCATGGCCATTTATATGTGGAATCTAAAAAAGTTTAAATCATAAATGCATAGAGTATGATTGCCAGGAGCTGAGGGGCAGGTGAAATGAGGATATTTTGGTCAAAGGTAAAAACTTGAAGTTATGGGATGAACAAAATCTGGGAATCGAAAGTACAGCATCGTAGTGATGAATGTGTTAAGTAATTAGATTGTGGTCCTCATCACACAATGTATACAGGTATAAAGTCATCCTGTTATACACCTTGAATATATACAACCTTTATGTGCTAAATAGTTTAGAATAACAAATTTTAAAAAGGCAAATAAAAACACTATGAGAGGTGAAGAGATTGAGATCGCAGAAAAAATATATCACTTTCTTGCTTTTTTTTTTTTTTTTTTTTTTTT